>NC_056731.1:758785755-758825755 GCF_019279795.1 Protopterus annectens
CGAGACCAAGCCCCTTATCCCATGATGCATTGCTGGAATTACCTAAGATCTTGTTTGCTGCGTGTACCATATTCCTAGTAAGAGGACTAATCTCCCCAGACAGGAAGAAACACTGAATAACCAGGATGAAGTCAGTCTCCAGATCAACTGTCAGCCAGGTGGGAGATGGAGGGAGGGACATGAGAATGAAGGCAAGAGGGAACAACTCACATGGAACGTTATGGTGAGTACATAACTTCTTTATGTGAAGTTGTTCAATCTCTCCGTTCATTCTTCACTGATGGGAAGCATCCCTAGCACCCTAAATCCTGGGTGGCTCATGGGAGTACATTTTTCAGGACCATAGAACCAAAGGAAGCCCTGTCCCTGGAGGCCTTGTCCACTTTGTTATGAGTAATAAACGTGTGGGGCATAGACCAAGTGGCTGCAACACAGATATTATCAAGAGGTAACTTGGCTAGAAAGGCCGAAGAAGTAGAGACTGCTCTGGTTGAATGCGCCTGCACTTTATGCAACAAAGACCTATTAGCAGATGAGAAAGTGTAGGTGATACAATCTGAAAGCCACTTAGAAAGGGTTGTTTTAGTCACTGGTCTACCTTTTCTGGCTTCAGAGGATGAAAAAAAAAGCTGGTCTGACTTTCTGAAATCTTTTGTTCTGTCCAGATAATATCTAAGCTGTCTGTGAACATCAAGTTTGTGCAGCATGTACTCTAATTTGTTGGCATGGTTGGGGAAGACGGGCAACTCAATAACTTTATTGATATTCATCTCAGAACATACTTTAGGTAAAAAGTAAGGGTTAGTCCCAAGGGATACTCTATCAGGATAAACAAATCATTGATAGATAATGCCTGAAGCTCAGACACTCTGCGGGCAGAAGTAATGGCCTCTAGAAAAATAGTTTTCCATGACAGAAACTTGAGCTCAAAAGATGATGCTGGTTCGAAGGGATAAAGAATAATATGGGATAGCATGAAATTCAAGCTCAAGGGAGAATAAGGAGTCTTCACTGGAGGTCTCATGTGAAAGGTACCTTTGAGGAAGGCCTTGGATAACTGGTGTTGCATAATATTCAGTCCATCAATACCTAGATGAAAATTAGATATAGCTGCTAACTGGACCTTAATGGTAGCAGCTGCCGCTCCTTCGTGAAAAATCGCGGTCAAGAATTCTAGTATGGATGACAAGGGAGCTTGGTAAGGATCAAGGTTTTTGTTAGAAGCCCAAATGGAAAATCTTTTCCACTTACTATGATACAATTTTCTGGTGGAAGGTTTGAGGGAAGTCAACAAAATTTGACTTGTATCATCTGAAAGATTATGAAGCCTGGCATGGATCCTCCAAGAGATGATAAGAAATGGAAACCAAATTTGCCGAGGCCAATGAGGGGCTATAAAAGAATGACAGTCCTTCCCAGCGACTTTGCTTTCTGCAAAAATCTGGGCATCACTGGAATTGGGGGAAATGCACAGAGGAGACCCGGGGGCCAATCGTGTACGAGTGTATCCCATGGGGGTTCTCCCGGAGGGGGTATTGGGACAAAGTAGCTTCTGCATTTGGTGTTGAATTGGCTGGCAAAAAGATTGCAGCAAGGCTGGCCCCATTCACGGAAAATCCTGTCCGCAATCTCCTGTTTGAGGGACCACTCGTGTGGCAACAAAATTGCCCTGCTCAGCTTGTCCGCTATCACGTTGGATCTCCCTGGGATGTGCGTTGCCAACAGAAAGTGCTGGGATGACACAGCCCACTGCTAAACTCGGAGGGCTTCTCGGCAAAGGGAGTAAGACTTGGTCCCATCCTGTTTGTTCAAATACCAGACCACTGACATGTTGTCTGTCTGTATGGCAATTGTCCCTAGAGGGAGAGAGTCCTGAAAGTACTGCAATGCCAGAAGTACCGCTCTCATCTCTAGGACATTGATATGCAAATGTGACTCTTGATCCATGCATGTGCCTTGAGCAGTCTTTCCCTGAAAATGCCCCCCCCCCCCCGCCCTAGCAGGGAAGCGTCCGTGGTCACAGTGGCTACTGGAGGGGGAAGTACAAAGGGGCATCCTATTGTGACATGTAGAGACGTCAACCACCACTGAAGATCCCTCTTGCAAGAGTTTGTAATCAGAATCATATGGTTCATTGGCAACCCCTGGTAAGACCCTTGAGTGAACAGAAGCCAGTGAAGAATGCACATATTCATCCTCGTCAATGGAATGGCTAAAATAGCTGACACCATCAAACCTAGTACTTTCAAGACCTCTGCGGCTGGAGCTCTGTTCTTTGACACCAGTAAAGTGATGTGTTGGCGAAGAATTGATACCCTTTCGACTGGAAGATGTAGAGTGATGGTTGAAGTGTCTAACTCTGCCCCTATAAATACGATATGCTGTGATGGCGACAAGGCAGACTTTTCGAAGTTGACCATAATGCCTAAGTGGTTGCAGAGTGACAGAGTGGATTCTGTTGCCTGAATCAATTGATGCCTGGTGGTGGCGGTAAGGAGCCAATCGTGTATTTAAGGAAACACCTGGAATCCTAGATGCCCCAGGTAAGCCGTGACCACTGCCATACATTTGGTAAACACTCTGGGGGCTGTAGTGAGACCAAAGGGCAGGGCTCAAAACTGGTAGTGGCTGGCTCCCAGACGGAAACGCAGATGATCTCTGGATGGTCTGGCCATTTTTATGTGGTAGTACGCATCTTTGAGATCAATCGAGCACATCCAATCATCCTTCCCTAAAAAGGGGAGTATGGACTGAAGCATGGCCATCTGAAACTTCTCTTTTTTTATAAATTGGTTCAGTCTGCTGAGGTCCAAAATGGGTTTCCAGTCCCCTGTTTTCTTTGGAACCAAAAAGAATCTTGAGTAATTTCCAAATCCTGTTTGGTCTGCTGGGACTGGTTGGATGACTCTCTTTTTCTAGCAACTTGCGGACCTCTACGGTTGCTTGTTTCTTGTAACTGGGTGGAACTTCCGGGATTCTCTTGATGGGAATAGGTGGAGCGGAGAATGGTATGAAATACCCTCTGGAAATGATGTTTTGTACCCATCTGTCATTTGTGATATCTAGCCAGGCTTCTGGGTACAAAGATGATCGACCCCCGACCGCCTCCAGAGCAGGACAGTCGGGCCTCCTCTCAGGAGCGCTGGTAGGGTTGGCCAGAGAAGTGATCTCTGTCACCCTGATGTTGCGGACCCCCTCTGCCATGAGGGCGGAGTCTTCCATTATTACCCCCTCCTTTGCCCCTGGAGGGAGGTTCTCCACTTGTGTCCTGAAAGGCTCCTTGGGTTTTCCGGAACCACATCTTTCCTCCCCTTTGGCCTTTGGGAAAAGGCAGAGTAGAGGTGGAAAAACAGACTCCGGCGGCAGACAGAGTCTTTCCCTCTTGTTCACACCTGGTCAATGTTTCCTTTACCTTTGACCCAAACAAGGATGAGCCGTCAAACAGGGTGTTTATGAATAATGACTTGAAAGGCTCTGCAAAGGAAGAGGCGCATGCAGGCATGCCTGCAAAGAGCAATCCCTGTACCTGCAGCCCTACTAGAACCATCAGCTGCATATATGAGACGCATGGACAAGTTCACAATGGAATTAAAGGTAGCAAGCTGGGCCGAAACTTTGTCAGAGATGCCTGCAGCTACAGTACCCTGAAGAGAATCTCCCAGCTCCTTAAGGAGATCTCTTTGCAGTCAGGTGAAATGGGTCAGATAGTTCAGTGATCGCAAAGTGAAAGTCGCTGAACTGAGCATGCATTTCCCATATCTATCCATGATCCTGTACTCTCTGTTAGGAGGTTGGATAGACGCAGAAGTTTCCAACAATTCCTTCTTTGCGGCTGCTGCCACCACCATGGTATCAACAGGAACTCCTATGGACAGAAAGGATTTATCCACGGGGGCAGAAATAAATTTATTAGGCCTCCGAGGGACAGGCTCCATGGACTCCAGCGACTCCCATGCCCTACAAGAGACCAACTGCATAAGCTCATCGTAGGGTGGAGACACCCAGGAGGTGGAAGGTTGAGACCCGAAAGCCTTCAGAAGAACCAACTCACCCTCAGTAGGGCTTTTGGACTGCCAATCACCCCTCTGCCTAAGGATCAGAAGCATCTCCGCAAAGGAGATGTCCTCAGAGGGGGATCAAGGGGACCCTTCTGACTCCTCCAAATCAGTGTCAGATGTCAGGGGCTCCTGTGAGGAGTCCAACTGCCTCCTCTTGCACAGTCTCTTTCTGGGTACTTCCTCAGTGGGGACTTCTGGGGAAGTCTCAGAAGAGCAGGGAGCGCCCAGTGGGGCTACCTGAGGCTCTGGGTCTCTACCCTTGGGGTGACTGATGGTAGCAGAAGCAGACACAAGCACTTTAAGGGAAGAAGAGGCCAAACCTGGTGATGAGGAAGTCTTTGGAGACAGCACTCGCCTCATGGCTTCGAAAACATCACGGCTCCGATGAGAAAGGGTCGACGGACTCAAAGGGACCGTGATCCTCTCCCGCACTGATGCCGTGGGCTCAGAGCCCGAGGTAAGGGCCAAGCTCACCCAAGCCCAAGTCCCAAGAGGAAGAGTTGGCACTGACAAGTCAATACGACTATCCTCCCCAGATCAGACAGGGGAGCGTTGGCTCCTAGAGTCCAGATGAAGCTGACGATACTGCAACAGCCGTCGGCTCCAAGGGTTCTACAATCATCAAGTTGGCCTCCTCTGGCTCCAAAGGACTGGTACGGCTCGGAGGAGGAGTCAATTCAGGAAGTGTGGTCTTTGGTTCTGACGCTCGGGTCGGAGCCGACAACAATATAGCTAGGTCTGGTGCCGTTAATAGCTTCTGTACCAGTCAATCCATATCCCAATATGAAAGGCTAACAGATGACTTGGAAGAAAGCACCGATGGTGCCAAGTGGAGAAGTGGAGAAGAGGGAGTCTCAGAGACCGGTTCCAAGCCAGAGTCCCGGTGCCGATTGGAGAAGTGGAGAAGAGGGAGTCTCAGAGACCGGATCCAAGCCAGAGTCCCGGCTCTGAAAAGAACAGACTGTCGGCTCCGAAGGTTGTGGAGCCGAAGTCACAGTATATTCCACTTTTTTTTATTTTTTTGTCTTGGACTCCGAGGAAGATTTTGATGATTTGCTGGCCCAAAGGGGTGCTTAAGGATACCTCGATCTATGAGTTTCCTCTTCCTCTCAGCCAACACCCTAGTAGAAAAGGAGTGGCAGATACTGCAGGACTCCTGAAGGTGCACCTCACCCAAACAATAAACGCACTGAACATGTGGATCTGTTACAGACATTTTTTGTCCGCAGTATGGACATGTTTTAAAGCCAGACTTCGGATGTTTCTCCTTATCTTCAGACATATCATAATTAGAAAATTAACAACTTTGAAGAATTAACAACAACTTTGACAAACAAATGCCCAAAGGGGCCACTCTAAATATAATACAATATAGAATACATACTCCTAACTAGTCTAAACTACAACAGGCCAATGGCCAAGAAGCAAAAAGTCATGAATAATGTGGAAAAGCCATAAAAGGGAAAGGGGAACACTTCTAAACAGTCAAATTATATCTAAATATATATATATATATATATATATATATATATATATATACATATACATATACATGAGAAAAAAAAGAAGAAAACTTGCGTATATGCAGAATATCTCACAAAAAGTATCGAGCAATGCTGGAAACCAAGAGATCAGTGCTGCGGCAAACTAAATCTGAGGTAATTCCAGCAATGCATCATGGGATAGGGGCTTGGTCTCGAGCTACTGGTAAATCTTTGAGCTTTGCTAAACGGTCATGTCGGAGCCGAGGATCGGCTCCCAACCCATCAGTGAAGAATGAACGGCGAGATTGAACAACTTCACATCACGTATTTTATAACTTGTAAAGTAAAAACAGTTTCCAGGTTTTCCTTGGGGTCTCAACAGTATTTTCTTATACGATAGTTACACGTACAAGTTGATTGCTCTTACTGAAAAGTTCCACTCAGATAGATTTCTGCAAAATCACACATGAAATGTGTAAGCACTTATAGTTCCATATGTAGAAATTTGTTCACATTCCTTCCTGTCTGCTCTATACTCTACAGTTCCATGTATTTATGCGCATATATAGTTAGAATTTTCACTTGGTCCAAAACTAGTGCAGCAGTAGGAAGCAATGTATTTATTTTGATACAGGAGGAAGTGTCAGAATCCTGGAAAAGTTTCATATGCCAACAGTTTTGATGGTGGGGGGATCAGTCAACTACAGAGGTTATGTAGTCCTATCTCGCCGTAATTCTTGCTGGATGGGTTCGGAGCCGATATTCATCTCCGACTTGGCCGATACTAAAGCTTGAGAGCTTTTACTGGCTCGAGGCTAGCCCCTATCCCATGGTGCCTCACGGCAATTCCCCAGATCTCATTTGCCGCGAAAGCTTCAAGGTTGTGACTTACTGGCTCGTTGGCTAAGTAAAACTTTATTACTAAATTTAGTACTTTTTCTATCCTTTACATACTTTAATAATATTTGTCTCTTGTGTGACTGTTTTTTTGAGAGTTTCTGACCCCTATTCTCCCCCAAGGACTGTATGGCCCGTTTAAGTTAGAGGGGCGTAGTGCCTGTTTAAGTTAGAGGGCCTTTCCTGTGTGTGTGTGTGTGTGTGTGTGTGTGTGTGTGTGTGTGTGTGTGTGTGTGTGTGTGTGAAAAGAAAAGTTATACACTTCTTTCTTCCGTATTACTTTTTGTCTGTAGTTAATACTTAGTATTGCGGTTCTTGTTGTTTATCTAGCTAGTCTATACCTTGTAGTCAGAATGTCTAAAGATAAGGATAGAGAGCATAAGGATCATCGCCCTTTGGGGTTTAAGAAGTGTGATAGATGCTCACAGAAAATGTCTCTTACAGACACAGTCACACCAGTTGCATGTACTGTCTAGGTGAAGCCCATTTGCAGGAGCCCTGCACTTTTTTGCCATGCGTTTAGCACTAGGGTCTTAAATGAGAGTAATAGAAAACTTATTGATAGGGGTCTCCCTGACGTTGCAGGATAGGATGGAACTTGGTCAGGCAGCTCCTAAATCTTCTAAGAGAAAATCTTCGGCCCCAGCATTGGAGCCGACGAAAAGCCATGAAGTTCTGGCTCTGATTCAACTTCGTCCATAATCGGTGCTGTCTGTCTCCTCGGTGCTGAAGCAACCTTCGATACCAAAAATTTTACCAAACATTGATGTTGTGTCATTCACCTTGAGATCTCCTATTTTGGAGAGGAGGAGATCTCCTTCCATCTCCACCAGATCCTCCAGGACTCTATCAGATGAGGACATCGAGGGAGTGGTCAAGAGGTTGCTTTCAGATCCAGCTCTGGCAAGAAAATTGGCCCCTCCGGATCCAAAGGCTTCGGAGCCAACCCCCTTACCTGCCACTGTTCCTCTGCCGACTGCTTCACTCTCGAAGCCTATTACTTCAGGTTCTTCCCTCTTGGACCCGACAGCTCCGGGGATTCAACCCACTTCCTCAAAGCCAATTATTCTATCCTCGATGGCTCAGTCTGGAGCCGAGGGATCTGGGAGCAGACTCCGAGGGGGACAGTCGCCCTGTTTTTTCATCGGAACTGACCCACCCTCTCAGAGCCTTGGCTCGACTCAGCTCGGCTTCCACTTCTGCTTTGTAGCCGTCCCCCCTTGCTGGGAGCCGATCTTCCATCCTCACGGAGTGGAGGTCTTCTTCAGAGTGAGGGGGAAAGGCTTTTGAAGCTATAGAGAAGGCTTTGTCCTCTGCTAAAGCCATACCTTTGGGACCTGTGTTCCACAAGGAGCAGGCAGCAACCTCTTCCTCCCCTGCCACCCCCACAGCATAGGGAACCAGAGGCCCAAGTAGCCCCCATTGGAGGTGCCCCCCCCTTCAGAGACCTCCCCAGATTACCCCACTGGAGAGCTCCCTCGGAAGAGGCTGTGTAAAAGGAAGCATGTTGACTCACTTGAGTCTGTCACGTCAGACACTGATTTAGAGGAATCAGAAGGGTCCCCTAGAGCCCACTCTGAGGATGTCTCCTTTACTGACATCCTAGAAATCCTTAGACAGAGGGGTGATTGGAAGACCTCTAACCCTACTGAAGATGAATCAGTGTATCTTGAGGACATGGTTCCCGACTTTCCACCTCCTGGGTGACACCACCTTATGACCAACTCTTAGTGGTCATATCGCAGAAAGCCTGGACCTCCCCAGACTCAGTGGAGCCCATCCCGAAGAGGCCAAATAAGTTTATGACAGCACCCGAGGACAAGACTTTTCTTAGTAAAGGAGTTCCCGTTGATGCTATGGTGGTAGAAGTGGTCACCAAGGAGTTATCCTAAACATCTTCTAATATCCATCCTCCTAAAAAGGAGTCCAGGACGATGGACAGGTATGGGAAGCGTACCTTTTTTTCAGCGGCATTTACACTAAGATTGCTGAATTACCTTACCCATTTTGCTCGTCTTCAGAGCTCTCCTGAAAGAGTTAGGAGATGCCCTCCAGGGTTCAGTAGCTCCAGGTTCCATGGATAATGTATCTGCGCAGCTCTCCACCCTTACATCTATAGCTAACTTCTCCATGAGGCTGATATCGTATGTGGCAAATGGAGCAAGTAGGGCAGTCACAGCAGGGATATCCCTCAGGAGACATTCTTGGACGCATCTTTGTAATTTCTTGGGAGTCCTTCAAGTCTTCCTTCACTAACGTCCCCTTTGATGGTTCATCTCTTTTTGGACCCCCAAGTGAAAGAGACTTTGACTAGGTGCAAGCAGGAAGGGAAAATCTTATCTGCCGTTGGAGTCTGTTTCTCTCTCCTGTCTAGACCCTATCCCAAGGGTAATACAGGAGGGAAAATGTGGTTCCATAAATCCCAAAATGGTTTCCCTCAGGCACAAGGTCAACCCTCCCCTAGAGGCAGAGGGGGAGGATATAATGGAAGATGCTGCTCTCGCGGCACAGGAGGTCCGCAACATCAAGGAGACAGAGAAACTTTCTCTGATCACCCCCTTCCATCGTCCCTGAGGGTTGCCCAACTGTCCGTCTCTGGTGGCAGCCGGGGGTCGTCTAGCTCTGTATCCAAACACCTGGCTAACCATCTCACATGATCACTGAGTACACACCATAATATCCAGAGGTCACCTGATCCCCTTTGTTTCCGAACCCCCAACAAACCGGACTCTACCAGACATACCACCCATCCAACTAGACCGTGCAACATTAGAGGTCATCTCGTTGCTGCAAAAAAGAGTCATCCAAGAAGTCCCTGCAGAGCAAGTATGATCCGGAACTTATTCTAGATTCTTTTTAGTTCCGAAAAAGCAGGGGACTGGAGATCAATCCTAATCTCAGCAGGCTCAACAAGCATGTAAAGAAATCGAAGTTCCTAATGGTCACTCTGCAGTCGATATTTTCCTTTATCAGATAAGACAATTGGATGTGCTCAATCGACCTCCAGGGCGCGTACTACCACATCAAAATGGACAGGCGCTCCAGGAGACACTTATGCTTTCCACTGGGAGCCAGTCATTTTCAGTTCAGAACACTGCCCTTTGGTCCCACTACAGCCCCCAGTGTGTTCACCAAATGCATGACAGTGGTAACGGCTCACCTGAGACATTAAGGATTCCAGGTGTTTCCGTACCTAGACGACTGGCACCTCACTGCTAACCACCAAGCATCAACTCATCAGAACCAGGGATGAGACTCTATCCTTGTACACCAGTCTAGGCATCACTGTCAACCTAAAAAAGTCAGCCTTATCTCCTTCGCAGCACATTGTATACTTAGGCTCAGAAACAGACACAACCAACATGTCAGCAAGACTAACACAAGAAAGAGTACAGTCTCTACGCAGTCAAGTCAGATCCTTGCTAAACAAGCAAAAAGTTCAGGCCAGAGTAGTCCAAGTCCTAGGGACTATGGCTTCCGGCACCCTATTAGTTCCTTTTGCTCGACTACACATGAGAATACTTCAGTGGCTGTTATTTGCCAAATAGTCGATGCAACACCTTCCATTGTCTCACCAGATTGTTATAAACAAACACCTGCAAGAAGGATCTGACATGGTGGTTGCACACAGAACAACTTCTCCTAAGTCGCCCACTTCTTCCTCCCCAAGAGAAAGCAGTTTTGACCACGGACATTTCCCAGACAGGGGGGGGGGCATTATCTGGGAATGACAGTCCAACGCACTTGGCAGAACCACTTGCACATCAATGTTCGGGAGATGAGAGAGGTGCTGCATGTGTTGCAAGCATTTCACAGCTCCCTTCCCACCGGGACAATTGCGATACAGTCAGACATGTCTGTCGCGTGGTACATAAGCAAGGGGAACCAAATCTTACCCACTTTGCAGAAAGGCCTTAAGAGTTTGGAAATGGGCGATGGATACTCAATGCTTCCTGATAGCAATACACATCCCATGGAAATCCAACGTAATAGCAGACAAACTCAGCCGAGCAATTCTGATGCCTCACGAGTGGTCCCTGAATCCAAAAGTTGAGAAAGAGATCGTTCACAGATGAGGCCAGCCTTGTGGCGACCTATTCGTCACTCACCTGAACACCAAATGCAGCAGCTACTTTGCACTCATTCCCCATCCTGGGATGTCACCAAGGGATGTTTTAGTCCACGATTGGCCCCCGGGTCTTCTTTATGCCTTTCCACATATTCCTCTCATCCTGAAGGCAATACAGAAAGCGAAACAGTTGAGGAGTTCCCCGATCCTCATTGCTCCTTACTGGCCTCGACAAGTTTGGTTTCCCTTCCTGTGGCCCTACCTTTTGGAGGAACCATGGATTCTGGACTCATCTCCAGACCTTGATTCATCAAATCGTGACAGTTCCACCCCACCATTCACACCCTCAAATTGACAGCATGGCTGCTCCAGTTCCACGAATAACCAGGTGTATTCCCCTATCCCCTTCTGTCAAACACATTCTAATTTCATCCTATAAACCTTCCACTCAGAAACTACATGCCAGCAAATGGAAAAGGTTTCCGATTTGGGCTATGAACTAGGACTTAGATCCATATATGACTCCTATAGAATCTATCCTATCCTTCCTAGCATCCATTTTTCATGAAGGAGCTGCAGCTTCTACAGTTAAGAGTTCAGCTGGCTGCCATTTCCAATTTCCATTTTGGCTTCATAAATCCAATCCTGCAACACTCCTTGTTTAAAACCTTTTTAGAAGGAGTTCTTCTCAGGCCTCCAATCAAACAGCCATTAGAACCCTGGGACTTAAAAGTAGTCCTCTCATCTTTGATGTCTGCACACTTTGAGCCATCCTCTTCATCAGACCTAAAATTGTTGTCATGGAAAACACTATTCTTAGTAGCCACAACATCTGCTAGGAGAGTCTCAGAACTGCAAGCTCTTACTATTCGACCGCCTTACATTATTTTCCACAAGGATAAGAGTCTCACTCAGGACAAACCCTTCCTTTCTTCCCAAGGTATGCTCAGAGCACAATCTGAATACTACTATTGAGCTACCTGTGTTTTTTCCAAACCACTCTAATAAATCTGAGTATAGACTACCCCAGTTAGACGTTCACAGAATTCTCAGATTTTATTTACACAGGACTAAAGAACTCAGAAAATCAGATCAATTATTTGTTTCCTTTTCTGACAAAAAGAAGGGCTTGCCCGTTTCCAAGGTTACTCTTTCAAAATGGCTTTCGGATTGCATTTCCTTTGCTTATCAATCAGCTGGCAAGCAATTACCCATCAAAGTCAAAGGCCATTCTACTAGAGCTGTATCTACTTCATGTGCCTTTAGATCTAGGCTTACAATTGATACTATTTGCGCAGCAGCTACTTGGCCAAGACCACATACTTTTGTCACTCATTACAAATTGGATTTGGCCTCCCGGGACAGATCTTCCTTTGGGTCCACTGTGCTGAAGAGTCTCTTCGCTTGAGCCACCCAGGATAGAGGTGCTAGAGATGCTGTCCCATCCAGCAAGAATTACGGCGAGATAGGACTACATAACATAAACAAGTTATGTACTTACCATAAAGTTCCATGTTTGTAGTCCATCTCACCTACATTCTTGCGTCCCTCCCTCCAACCCCCTTCTTGTTTCAGGGGGATCTGGTGGACTATACTGGTGCTGTCTGACCTGGTTCTCGTTTGTTGTCCACCTGGCATGGATTATATTTCAAAATCCTTTGTCTGTATATATGCAGCTCTGATATTTCTTACCGGATATGTACTTATTGCTTTCTTGCAAACTAGATCTGGGGAATTGCCGTGAGGCACCATGGGATAGGGGCTAGCCTCGAGCCAGTAAAAGCTCTCAAGCTTTAGTATCGGCCGAGTCAGAGCTGAATATCGGCTCTGAACCCATCCAACAAGAATGTAGAAGAGATGGACTACAAACATGGAATGTTATAGGTTCATAGGTAGGTACTAGGCTATCGGCCCTAGTGCCCATACAAGCCTAGCCAAAAAATGTACCCTGGCTTTCGCCACCCAAGAAAATTATTTTCCTGTGCCCCTGTCGAGCAGAGCCACAGAAGTGATCCCCAGGGTGAATTTCCCATTTCCCGTCCAATCATCAAGATTTTTCTTGAAGAGTGCTAATGAGGAGCTCTGTTTGACATAGATAGGTAGTCTGTTCCAGAGTATGGGAAGTCTCTGGGACAGGAATCTATCCCTCCAGCATGTTCTGTTTATTGTGGTGACAAGGTTAAGGTCCCTAGAGCGTGTAGCTCGGAGGGATTGGGATTTCTTTAAGTGGAGCATGTCCAACAGCTCTGGGTTTGACATAGCTTTGTATGTTAGGCAGAGATCGCCCCTGAGTAGGCGATATGCGATGGAGTAAAGCTGTAGTATTTTGAGACGGTCTGCATAGGGCATATGTTTGAGGCCAGTAATCCTCTTTGTGAGGTATTTCTGTGGTCTTTCCAGTTGTTGTAGATGTCTTGTGAGGTACATACCAAAAGGGGCATTGTACTCTATAATGGGTCTAATGAGTGATGAGTAGAGGTGAACAATGACCTCTTTTTCTGTATGAGAATCCTTTTGTGATGAGATGAGCCACGTAGAAGGATTTCCTGACCACTGTGACGATGTGATTATCAAAGGAGAGACTACTGTCCACATGTGTCCCAAGGTCTCATCACATTTTCGGCATTAAGTAGACTACCAGCTATGTGGTAGTTCATGGGTACAGAGTTTTTACCAAAGGGGATGACAATACACTTTTTGGCATTGAGCTTCAGGCCATGGCTTTGACACCAGGTATCTGTCTCATTGAGGCCCTTTTGTAGTTTGTCCACATCATTAGGAGTTTCGATTATGGCTCCTAGTTTGCAGTCATCTGCAAACTTGGTTAGCCAAAGACCTTCTGTGTTGGCCTGCACTTCAGAGAAGTAGATACCAAACAGGAGAGGACCCAGGACTGAACCCTGTGATACTCCACTTGTCACTGGTCTGATGTCGGATTTGGAATCCGCTACTTTCACAGTGTGGGTACTGTCCGTGAGCCAGTTGGCAACCCATCTTGTGACATAGGGATTTATACCTAGTTTAGTGAGCTTATCTATAATTCCAGAGTGGGGGATGGCGTCAAAAGCCTTGGCGAGATCTAGATAAGCTGTGTGAACCATTTTACCCTGATCTATGGCTTTGGTGACTGCTTCAAAGAAGTCAGTCAGGTTTAGGAGACATGATCTGCCTTTTACAAATCCAAACTGTGTAGGGTCCAGAGTTTGGAGATTACCAATGTCTTTGTTTATGAGTTCCATCATGATCGTTCCATGGCCTTGCAGACCAGGCTCGTCAGGCTAATGGGGCGATAGTTCCCGGGGTCCGTTGTGGCTCCCCCTTTGTGGAGTGGGATAACTGTCGCGGTGCGCCATTCAGTGGGTACAAAGATTGAGGTGAGGTTAATGATTGAACATGGTACTTAGGTAGGGTGCCAGTTCATTCTGTAGTTCATGTAGAACGCAGCCTGGGATATTGTCAGGTCCCATGGATGCTGTGTTCTTGGCTTTGGAGAGTGTGTTTTTCACCTGTGCAGCCGTGATTATAGGAACTTTGCATTCTTCAGGTATACAGATGGGCCCTCTAGGGGTTGAGAGGGGGGTAAAGTTAGCACTGAACCTATCTGCTAGGATGTTGGCAATATCAGTTGGTTCTGTATATTTAGTGCCATTATGCTGTAACTCAGAGCAGATCTGAGTGTTCCCATTTAGATTCTTGACATAGCTATAGAATGCTTTGTGGTTGTCTTTAGAGTCAGTGGCAATTTTGTTTTTGTAACTAGCTTTGGAGGATTTTATGAGGGATCTCAGCTTCTTACTAAGGTTGACCAAGGAGTTCCTCCAGTCATGGGATTTTACTCTTTTTTGCAACAGTTTCTTTCTTCTGTTGTAGAGTTTGTTTATGGCAGAGGTCCACCAGATTGGCTTCCTTTTTTTTTTTTTTTTTTTTTTTTTTAGAGGATAACATCTTGGTTCTATTAGGGATAGCATGATCCATACACTCGTGTAAGTGCTTATAAAGTGCATTTGTGTAGGATTCGGCAGTCATACCTCTATTGTCCGTCTGCATGGGTGTCATGAAGTTTGCCACTTCTGTCTTAAGAAGTGAGAAGTTGGCTTTTGAGAAGTTTTTTACGATGGTTTCCCTAACTGGGGCTGGGGGTGGGATGTGGATGTCTAGGCTGATTAGCTTGTGGTCGGATCTGACCAACGAGGAATTGACCTCTGGTGTGGAACACCGGTTTCCCATGTTGGTTAAGTACATAACTTCTTTTTTCCTGCCAAAGGACCTCGGATAACAGAACTAGCCTTTTTACCTTTGTTGAATGGGTAAGTGAAATGGTCCTTGGAACCTTTTCACCCACAACCTGGCAGCAAATGCAGAATCTGCTACAAAGATAATTAAATGACTATAATAAATAGCTGTGTAAAATATTATCAAAGTATAGTTGTGTACACTTACCATAAATGTAGATGTTTGAGTGTATTCACTGTTGCAGTCATTACATTTGGGTAATCTGCTTGCAGGTTGCCCTCAGTTGGCCTGATTAACAAAGTCTTGGGTCCCGCGTCGGTTGCTGTCCCTTCTTCCATGTCGTCAGGTCGTCAGGGGTATAAAACATGGAGCCAACACCATTACATGAGTTTTTCTTGCCCCAGATGTCAGGTGCCCCCCTAATGGGGAGTAATTAAACATAAAAACACAAAAGTATACCTCCAACAAAAAAGCAAATACACCAAAAAGGCTTTTAAGCATAGTAAAGGAAAGTAGAGGTATAGCCAAAAGACGTTAGGGGGCAGGAGGGAGGGTAACCAGGACTGCAACAATGAATAAACTAGAACACCTACATTTATGGTAAGTGTACACAACTGTACTATGTTCTTCACGTTTCACTGTTGCAATCATTACATTTGGGTAGATTCCCAAAGCTATGGTTGGGAGGAGGAGTTTAGATAGCATTAGGACCAGCTACAAGGCCCTGCAAGACTGCAGTGGCAAAGCCAGCTCTGGATTTAGAGAAAATTGGCAAATGATAATGCTTGGTGAAAGTATGTACAGAAATCCAGATAGCAGCTTATAGGATGTCCCTGGTAGGGACATCTGAGAAAGGCTGTAGAAGTAGATGCAGCCCTGGTGAAGTGAGGTCTGTTCCCCTGGGGGATAGGTTTTCCATGGTGCTTATAGCAGAAATGAATGCAATGGCTTATCCATTTAGAAATGGTTTGTTTTGAAATAGCCTTCCCCTCTGCCCCTGCAGCAAATGCTTCCAGCAGTTCAGATTTTCTTTGAGGTTTAGTCCTGTCCAAGTAGAATCTAAGTTGCCTGTGCACACCCAAGGAATGCAGAATCCATTCCCCTTTGTTCTGTGGATTGGAAAAGGTTGGCAAATGAATGGACTGATTAAGAGCCACACTGGATACTACCTTGGGCATGAAGGACGGATTGGTTCTGAGTGACACCCTGTCTGCATGAAAGATGATGAAAGGCTCTACTGCCATAAGGACCTGTAATTCAGATACCCTTCTCGCTGAAGTGATTGCTAAAAGGAAGGCTGTTTTCCAAGAAAGAAATTTTAAGTCTGCAGTAGCAGCTGGCTTGAAAGGAGGTAGAGTGAGTTTCTCCAATAAAAAGTTAAGGTCCCAGGCTGGGGTTGGAGCTCTCCTGGGTGGTCTCAAATTTTTGGCCCCTCTGGGGTATTGCTTGAGCAGTGGATGAGAGGAGGGGAGGGTCTGTGTTACAATGAGCTGAAATGGCTGAGGGGTGGATTTTTATGGAGGAAAAAGACAGGCCCTTGTGAAGCATCTCAGTTAAGTGTTGTAAAATCTGAGGTATATTGGGCGCTGCTGTGCTCATCGCTTGAGATTGGTTCCAGGAACAGAATCTTTTCCATTTTTCAGCATAAGATTTTCTAGTACTAGGCCTCCTTGCCTCTAAGATGACATCCATCACAGGTTTGCTGAGGGATGGTAAGGGAGAATTTAAGTAATTAGCCAGGCTGCAAGGTTCTGTGTTGGAAGCTGAGGGTGCAGAATCTGGTTCTCCTGCTGAGACAGCAGGGAAGGAGTCTGAGGCAGGTGCCATGGAGATAACAGTGACACACCATGCAGGAGGGGGTACCAGTGTTGGCGCGGCCAGTCTGGAGCAATCAAAATCATCCTTGGTTTGCCCTGTTTGACTTTTAGTAGTACTTTGGAGAGCAGAGGCAGTGGGGGGAAGGCATAGACTGATGGGTTTTTCCAGCTGAAGGACAGAGCATCCACTTTCCAGGCTTGTTTGTGGGAGTCCTTGTGCAAAATCTGTCCAATTGGTAGTTCTGGGGGAGGCAAACAGGTCTATATCTGGGCTCCCCCATTCGCTTGTCAACATGTTGAAAATCCTTGGTTCCAGTTTCCACTCGTGTGGGTCCATGAGGTTTCTGCTTAGTCCGTCTGCCAGTGTATTTAATTTTTCTGGAAGGAATTGAGCTTGTAGGTGCACTTGGTAGCTCAAGGCTGTGTTTCACAATGCCATGGCTAGTCTGCAGAGGGGGTAAGAATGTGTACCTCCCTGCTTATTAATGTACCAAATAACTGTGGTGTTGTGCGTCTTTACCATTAGTTGTTCTGGAAGAATGCAGTCCTTGAAGGCTGTCAGAGCATTCTGTACAGCTAAAATTTCTTTTTGATTGATATGTAGGTGCATTTGACTTGGGTTACATTTGCCCTGAATGCACTTCCCTGCCAGGTGAGCCCCCATGCATAGTGTGATGCATCTGTTGTTAGGGTTTGGGCGTCAGGGGGTAGTGTGAAAGGTAGTTCCTTGTTTTGGTGGCAGGCCTCTGCCCACCAAAGGAACTCTAGGCGTAGGCAAGGTACGATAGGAATCATTGTTTCTAGGCTGTGAGAATGTTGACTCCATAGGCTATTTAGATACCACTGTAGTTTCCTCATATGCAGTCTTGCTTATGGAATCAAAAGAATGCAGGAGGCTATGAAACCCAAAGCTTGCAGTATTTGTCTTGCAGATAGCAGGGTTTTTGTGGCCAATTGTTTGAAGTAGGTTGTCAAATGAATTTGCTTCTCTGGCGTGAAGTAAGCCATCTGGGAAGTTGTATTCAAGCTTGCTTCCAGGAATGTAATTTGTTGACAGTGTACCAGTTGTGATTTATTTTCGTTTATGGTGTACCCCAGATAAGTTAGAACCCTTTTTACAAATGCCAGATGATTCAAAAGTACGTCCTGGCTTTCTGCCCGTATTAGACAATCGTCCGGGTATGGGTATATTTAAATACTTCTTTGCCTACAAAATGCAATAACTGGAGCCAGGCACTTTGTGAATACCCTGGGCGCAGTAGATAAGCCAAAGGGCAGTGCAAAGAACTGATAGTGTGTGTAGCCTGCTTTGAAGCGTAGGTATCTTCTGCAAGATTCCCTGATTGGAATGTGCAGGTATGCTTCTTTTAAATCAAGTGTTGCCAGCCAGGCGTCTTTGCCTAGCATAGGAAGCAACTGGTGAAGAGTCAGCATCTTGAATTTTGGAATCTCCAGAAAGGTGTTTAGAGTAGACAGGTCCAGGACTGGACACCATGATTTGTCTTTTCTGGGTACCAGGAAAAGTCTGGAGTAGAAACCTTGTCCCTTTTCCTCTTCTGGTACCAGTTGAATAGCCGCCATGCTTAAGAGAGAAAGTACTTGTTTTTGAGCCTCTGCCCACTGATTTGGGGGTAGGTCCGGCCACCCACTTGGCATTGGCAACGTGTGGAAGTGAAATCTGTATCCCTGGGACACTATATTTAAAACCCATTTGTCCTGGGTAATGAGTTCCCAATTTATTTGCATGAAGAGCAATCTTTCCTCCCAAAGGGGCAGTCAGAAGATAAGTGCTTGGAAATTTTAAAAGGAGGTCATCGAGACAATTTACCATAGGGGGGAACTTGTTATTCCCAGACTTGGAAGTGGAGGTCCCCCACTGCTTAGTTCTGAGAGTCCCCTGGGACTGAAACCGGGGGTTTTTGCTGTGTCTGGGTTTGGTTTGAGAAGACCTGGAAGGGGCTGGAAAGGACCAATTCTTAGAAGGCCAGTGCCTACTAAATCTAGGAGGCTGAACTTGTAAAAAATCTTTAACAGTTTGCATAGATTTAGCTTTATCTTCCATCTTTTTAAGAACTTCTTCAGCCTTGTTGCCAAACAGGCGGTCCTGATTTAAAGGAGCATTCAACAATTTAGCTTTAACATGATCAGGCAAAGATTGCTCCTTAAGCCAAGCATGCCTTCTAAGCACAGACTCAGTAACAGCAGCCCTGCAAGAGGCCTCTAAAGAATCAAAACCACATTGCAAAGTATGTTTTCCAACTTGTTCAGCAGAATGCATTAAATCCTGTAAGTCTATTTTCCACACAGTCAGAAATCAACATCATTTTCTGTTTAAGCAGTCCAATAACATGTTGCTGATATTTTAACATATGAAATTGGCAGTTTAAAGCTCTAATTGCCAAGGTTGCTGAAGTATAAACCTTTTTACCCCATCTATCCAGCGCCCTGGAGTCTCTATCAGAAGGGGTAGGATTTTTAGCAGTAAAAGCCTTAATGCCCTTGGGCCCCTGTGAAATAGTCTCTGGATCTGCAATAGGATTTTTGAAAAGGAACTTGTGGGACTGAGGGACCCTGTAGTATCCATCAGGTTTACTGGGGGCAGGGGGCAGGAGGCAGGGAATCAGGGTCCAAAATGGATTCCGAGAAAACATCAACAATGTCTAGTACAGGAGGAATAGCCAAAGGCCTATGCTGAGGTAGGAGAAGGAAATCCCTAAGCCTCTTTTTTGAATCTGAAAATTCCTGGCTTTCCCAGTGAAAATGCTCCCTTAGAGTATGTAAGGTTCCCCCAAAAGAAAAATCCTCAGGAGGGGAAGCAGAAGGAATAGAGTCCTCTGAATCAGAATCCTCATAAATAGGTAAGGACAAAACCAGGTCATTAGAAGAGTCAGAAAAAACAGAATCCTGATCAGAAGATTCACAATCAAGCTCAGCCCTAGGCCTCTTGGGGGGGGGGGGGGGGGTTGGTTACCCCTGATTAGAGTTATTAGATCTTCAGCCATTTTGATCACTTGTTTTTTTAGGTATAGAGGCCTGAGCATGTGGCCTGGGCATCGGTTTTTTAGACATGGATTGAGATTTAGGCCTTAGTAATGAAGGAGGCTTCGATTTAATATGCAAGTCCGTAGGCCTGAATACACCCTCAGAAGCCGGTGTCTGCACAGCGGCTCCGGACCCACCCAAGGTAGAGACATCTTTGGGTTCCATAGTTGAAGTATTTCGCGGCATACTGGACTCCGAATGGGTCTCAGTAGAGGCCTGCGAATCAGAAGTAGAGGGTATCAGGAGCTGCGAAAGCTCCTCACTGGGCGAACTGGCGACTGGCTTAGAAGCGTCGTCGGCAGTTTTGGACCTCGGCGGCCTGTCTCTGTATTTATCTTTACGTTTTTTTGGAATCCCGGTAGTCGGATGGCTAACCAAATACATTTCTGGATAATTAAACCGAGAACCAAAATATTTAGAGGCAAAAATATATCGATGACGGATAGTGCGCTGATTAAATAAAGCACAAAACCGACAGCAGGGTACGTCATGGTCAGGGCCTAGGCAAGGAATACAGTACGAATGAAAATCTTTATGAGGTATTTGCTTTCCACAAGT
The DNA here is from genome assembly GCF_019279795.1 of Protopterus annectens. Taxonomy (NCBI): domain Eukaryota; kingdom Metazoa; phylum Chordata; order Ceratodontiformes; family Protopteridae; genus Protopterus; species Protopterus annectens. The sequence continues at coordinate 758,805,914 of NC_056731.1, forward strand.
AATGCAATTACTAACTTTTACTGACATCGGTAAGGAGCAAGAAAAAGTTTCCCCAATGGGGTACATAGCTTTTAGTTGAAGACTTTGGTTCTGAAACTCGAAAACAAAAATTTCAGGAGTCGGACGACCGGCACTTGTGAACTGCTTCTGCTTTGGGCACCGCACGGCAAGAAAGACTGATGTAATGGCGTCGGCTGCATGTTTTATACCCCTGACGTCATGGAAGAAGGGACAGCATCCGACGCAGGACCCAAGACTTTGTTAATCAGGCCGACTGAGGGCAACCTGCAAGCAGATTACCCAAATGTAATGACTGCAACAGTGAAACATGAAGAACATCCATAGATGATGATCTTTTCTATGTTGCAGTATTCTTTAGATATAGGTTGTATTCAGCCAAATGACCCGACGTCCGAAGTTAGGCAGTTAGATGGACTGATTAAGAGAGAACTCATTCACCACTTTGGGTACGAAGCTTCTCAAGGATACTCTGTCTCTATGAAAAACTAGGAAAGAGGGGGACAGCCATCAATGCTCGAATCTCAGAGACTCTTCTAGCAGATGTTAAAGCTACTAGAAGCACAGTTTTCTATGTGCAGAACTTTAGAGAAGCAGAAGCTACTGGTTCAAAAAGAGGCTGAGTAAGCTTTTCTACCATATAGTTAAGATGTCAAGGAGGAACTGCTTTCCTGGGGGGGGGTTCTTAAATGTAGGACGACTTTAAGAAAAAGCTGAACTTCTAATCTAGAAGCTAATAGGGGAGTTAAAGGCAGACAAGGGAGAGGAATGGATTTTAATTGAGGAATAGGAAAGACCACTGCTAAGCAACTTGCACAGTAAGAAAGTACTAAGGGAATGTCCACACCAAAAGGATCCTCTTTCCTTTTTTGGCACCAAATGAAAAATCTTTTCCACTTGGAAATGCAAGATTTTCTAGTATTGGGTTTCCTGGCCTCCTGCAAAACCTGTAGCACGCCCTTAGAAAACAGGTGGCTGAAAGGGATCAAAAGTTGATCACCCACAAGGTTAGCTGTAGAGCTGACACATGGAGGTGAATCAATGACCCTTTGTCCTGAGTGAGTAGGTACATCCGGTGAGGTAACTTACAGTGATGACCCCTGGCTAACTGCAGAAGAGGGAACCAGTGCTGTCTTGGCCAAAAGGGGGTCACTAGCATGATTTTGGGTTTCTACTGTAGGATTTTCAGCAGGACTTTCTAAATTAAGGGGAAAGGGGGAATACATAAACACCTCCTTCCATGAGAAAGATAGAGGGTCCACCTTCCACACTTGAGGGTGAAAGACCCTTGCACAAAAGCAAGGAAGTTGACTGTTCATAAGGGAGGCAAAAAGGTCCAGTTCTGGAGTACCCCACCGGTGAACTAGATTCAGGAACACATCCTTGTGATGCATCCATTCTTGATGTCATAGATCTGCTTAATGCATCTGTCACAGAGTTCTGAGTCGAGGGAAGGTATACAGCATGCAGAGTCACTTTGTATTCAGTAGCCAGTTCCCAAGCCTTGATGGCTAGGCAGCAGAAAAGGTAAGATTTTGTGCCCCCCTCTGCTTTTTTATATACCAAAGGACAGTGGTATTGTCTGAGAGTCTTGAGAGGTCCACAATGAAAGAGGAGTGGAAGGTCTGCAGAGCTAGGAGTAGAAGCCTCAATTCCCTGATGTTGACATGCTCCTTCCTTTGAGAAGGGGACCAAAGACTTTGAACTTGCCTGGAAGCAAGGGTTGCTCCCCAACCCAAGTCTGAGGCATCTGTGAAATGTTGGTGAACAGATTGTGGTATATGAAGAGTTAGGCCAGGGTTCTGACTGAGCTGCTGTATCCATCAATGTAACTTTTTCAGACATGGGAGCAGGGGAATGAAGACTGCTAAGGGGTGAGCATGCTGGGACCAGACTGCCTTGAGAAACCACTGGAACTTCATGTGTAGTTTTGCAAAGGCAGCATGGGGATTGCAGAGGCCATGAAACCCAGCAATCTCAAACTCCCTGGCCATGATAGAAGGAAGAGGGAGAAAAGGTTCCAAGAAGGCCTTGAGATAAGTTATTTTCTCTACAGGAAGAAAAAACATCAAGTCTGTGCGGAACCTGCACCCCAGGAAAATAAGGTCTTGACTTGGAAGAAGGATGACTTTTTGAAATTTATTGAAAAAAACATAAGGCCTGCAGAAAGGGAATAGCTATGTTCAGATGTTTGCTTAACATGCCTGGACTGTTGGCCAGAAAAAGCAGATTGTCCAAGTATGGGTAGACTTACAGGCCTGTTAGCCTCAAAATAGGCAACTGTTGGGGTCAGGCACTTCGTGAATACACTTGGAGCAGTAGAAAGTCCAAAAGGCAAGGCAGTAAACAAAGTGCAAAGACCCCATTGAGAAAGGCAAAAACTTCCAGAAGTGAGGATGAATAGGGATATGCAGGTATGCATGCTTGAGCTCCAGGGAAGCTAAGAAGGCTTGAGGAGGGACCAGGGGAAGGAGAGCAGGCAGGGACAGCATTCTGAAAGAAGGCACCACCAGGAAAGTGTTTAGTAAGGAAAGATCTAATATAGGTCTCCAAGGACCATCTTTCCTTCTAACTAGAAGCATCCTGGAGTAGGATCTCCTCTCCTCAGTTGGTCCGGAGGGACAAGCTGGATGGTGCCTTGATGGGAAAGCTGAGCAAGAATGGAGGGAAACAGATGTAGTTGACTGGTGGGGGAGGGAGGGTTCTGAGGTATTTCCTGAAAGGGAGGGAGGGTTCTGAGGTATTTCCTGAAAGGGAGGGAGTGTATCCCAACTCAAAGTACCCGCTTCAGACAACTGAAACCACCCAGGAGTCCTAAGTGATCTGCATCCCAGCAGAAAGGGAAAGAGAGAGAGAGAGAGAGAGAGAGACAAAGAGTCAAGGAGTTGTGACTTGGGAGAGAGGGCAGAGCATCACAGAGGAATTTCGACTGAAAGGGCTGCTGAGGAGGAGAAAATGCAGCAGAAGTAACAGCTTTAGTCTGTGGGTGTCTCCTAGAAGCCTTACTAGGTCTAGCTCCAGAAGGAGCAAAAGTGGAGGAGTGAGCAGGTTTCCTGACACTAGGAGTTTTGGCAGGAAAATTCCTAAGAAATTCTGGGACTGGAGAAACAAGCCAAGCGTTTCAAATCCTGAAGTTCCTTACCTTTTTCCTGCAGTGATTTAAATAATTCTTCAGCTGCTTTGCCAAAGAGGGAGGAATTACCTAGAGGAACATCAAGCAGTTTTGCCTTTATGTCATCAGGGGCTGCCGGAAGACATAACCAGGAATGCCTTCTGAGAACAGATGCAAAAGCTGCTGCTCTGGAAGAGGCCTCAACTGCATCATAACTGTACTTGATTGAGTGTCTAGCTACCTGGAAGGAGGCTGATAAAATGGAAAGAGCCAAACATTTAGCCTCTGATTCAGGCAATGGGGAAAGAGCCTGGGTAGCCTGAGTGAGCAAGGCTAAGGCATACCTAGACGTGTGTTTGACAAATTTAGAGCCCTGACAGCCAAGGTGGAAGAAGTATAGACCTTCTCACTCAGTCTTTCCAAAATGTTACTTTCCTTATTAGAAGAAAGTAGTTTAGTTGAGGGAGATAGCTTTGAAGATTTACCTGAAGTAATGGAGACCACAGCTGGGTCAGCTGAGGGGCATTTAAAAAGAAACTCGGAATCCTCAGGGACCTTAGAGAAGAGGGCAGGGGCCTGTGAGTCAGGGGTCTTGGATGCTGTCTTAAAAGGCATCTAAGAAGGCTGGCAGGACTGTTGGAACTGCTGAAGGAACAGAGGCGTCCAGCTGGAGTAGCTCACACATTTTTTTGTTCTTTGGAGATCTGAGAGGAGTTCCACTTAAAGAATTCCCTCATTTTATTAAAAGTTTTCCCAAAGGAAAGCTCTTCAATGGGAGTCTCACCCCCACTAGACTCTTCCTCTGAGAAGCATATTCCAGAGGAGAAGGGATCTGGGTGGAATATGCCAAGGAGTCTTTATCTGAGGAAGACTCCTCAGAATCAGTGTCATGAATATGGAATTCCACAGACTACCCTGAAGAAGGCCCCTGGGACCCTGACAGTAGCACTGGGGATGAGGAGAAGGCCAGGCCAGTTATAGGAGAAGCCACAGCTGGAGGCCTCAGAGCCATCACAGTCTAAATGAGGCCTTACAAAAAAACTGCCCAATCCAATGTAGGGGTAGGAGAAGCAGGAACATGCTTAGTTTTTTTGTTTCTTTTTAACACACATTTCCCTTTGGGGAGAAATGGCGGATGTAGGCCTTACCTCCCACACCTTCCTAGGCAAAGGAGCTGGAACAGTCCCAGAGTCTTCTACAATAACAAGCTGTGGTTCACCAAATTGTCCAAACCGGATGTCTGCACAGCCTAGGATGTGCTAGGATCCACACTCCTGATGGTTTCCATGCTGGTACCCACCGATGGAGCAGACCCTACCTCCGGTCGCACCACCGGGTTTTCATCAACCTCAAGGGGTACGTCAGAAGGAGTAGGCACAGCTAAAGAGGATTCGGGCCTAGCCTTGCTAATGCTCCTCTTAACAGACGTTTCAGAATCACTTGAGGAACCTTCCACAGCTTCCCTAGCCAGATGTTCGAGTCTGATTTTCTAAATAGGGATTCAAGGTGGACATACGGTTGTACACTGTTTTAGGGACAAAGGCCTGACAAACAGAGCAGGCCCAGTGGTCGTGATTAGGCCCTAAGCAAAACAAGCAGAGCTCGTAACTATCTTTATGTGGAATTTGCTTTTCACACCTACACTTGCCCTTTTTGGATGACATTAACAAAAACAAAAGGTAGTAGCAATATATTAAATCCCCTATGGGGTACTTATCTGAAGATGGAAGACAACACCAATGGCATCCAACTGCAGACTGAATGTCAACCTTTCCTTAACTACAACCAAAGTGACAAGGTTTGATTACTATCTGGGAGATGGGAAACACAGATGAAGAGGGAGATGAATGATGAGGTGAAGCCTGCGCACCTCTCAGTGAGGAAGGCTGGGGACATATGTTCTAGGATGCACCCTCCACTTACAATCTGCAACACAGACTAGAGAAGGATGGCAATATCTGTTTACAAGGGCTGGGTCTACTAAGGTACCACTACTCATGGAAGTAGAAAGACAAGTCCTCACACCAGCCAAGTGCAGCATTTCAAACACATCAGACCTCACAGGCAAGCACATATAACACAGAAACTTAGGTGAAAATCTCTCTGATGGCTGCCTAGAAAATGGTTTTCCTACACCTATGCGCTCATCCTATTAAGGGTAGTGATAGGCTAGCAGTAACAATGGCGATGACTATCGTTGGCAGGCACAAAGGACAAACAAGGGAGCACAACGCCTTTATCATGTTTTCTTGACATCCTCTGAACTGTTAGAGTTATTACTATTACACATTTGATATGGCAAAAATACAAATAAACTCAAACCTGTCACAACAGCTAGCTTTGGAAGGAGGAGGGCACTGTCTACTGAACAACTTACACAAAGAAATGGACTTTTTCCTGCAAACAGATCAGTCTGGTGATCACTTAGTAAGCAAAGATGATTTCACAAGTCAAATGCTGCCGATGCTAAAAACTCAGCTTCTTAGAAATGACTTAAGAAAGTTTGTCAGATGTCAGTTAAAGACTTCTTCATCAATTCCTGACAGGATGTACTTAGACATGTCTGTTAAATATTTACAGGTTCATAGATAGATACTAGGCTATCTGCCCTAGGACATTTATAAGCCTAGCCAAAGTGTATTGGCTTCCGCCTCCCTATTAGATTAGCCTGCTGTGCCTCTGTAAAGTAGGTCACAGAAGGTACCCTTTAAGATTAGTTTACTGTGCCTCTGTCTAGCAGGGGACATAGAAGAGAACCCAGGGGTGAATTTGCGATTTCCCATCCATGCGTCCAGATTTCGCTTGAAGAGGGTCAGCGAGGGGCTATGTCTAACATGAATTGGGATTCTATTCCAGAGTGAGGGGAGCCTCTGGGAAGTGAATCTGTCCCTCCAGCATGTCCTATTTATTTTTGTGCTGAGGTTTAGGTCCCTGGAGCATGTAGCTCTGAGGGACTTGGATTTTTTGAGGTGGAGTATGTCCATTAATTCTGGGTTTGACATGGCTTTGCACGTCAGGCATAGATCGCCTCTGAGTAGGCGGTAAGCAACTGAGTAGAGCTGGAGTTTCTTTAGTCGAGCTGCATAGGACATCTGTTTGTAGCCCATGATCCTCTTGGTGAGGTACTTTTGGGGTCTCTCCAGTTGCTGCAGGTGTCGGGTAAGGTACATCCCAAAAGGGGCACTGCATTCAATTATGGGCCTGATGAGTGACGAGTAGAGGGGCACAATGACCTCTCTTGATCTAGATGCGAACCCTTTCATGATAAGGTGGGCTATATAGAAGGTCTTTCTAACCACTTTGGCAACTTGATTATCAAAGGAGAGATTACTATCTACGGTGGTCCCCAAATCTCTAATTACTTCTTCCATACTTAATGGATTACCACCTATGTGGTAATTTGTGAGCACCTTGTTTTTCCCAAAGGGGATGACTATGCACTTTTTAGCATTTAGCTTGAGGCCGTGGCTCTGGCACCAAGCATCCGTCTCTGTGAGACCCTTTTGGAGGATGCTTGTGTCAGCTGGAGATTCGATTATGGCCCCCAGTTTGCAGTCATCTGCGAACTTTGTCAGCCATAATCCTCCCGTGTTAGCCTGAACCTCAGAGAAGTATACACCGAACAAGAGAGGTCCCAGGACTGAGTCCTGTGAGACGCCACTTGTAACTGGTTTGGATTCGGACATGGCACCTGCGATTCTGACTATTTGGGTTCTATCTCTGAGCCAGTTTGCAACCCATCTTGTGATGTAGGGGTTGATATTTAAGCTGGTAAGCTTATTTATGATGCCCGAGTGGGGTATTGTGTCGAAGGCTTTTGCGAGGTCCAGGTAGGCTGTGTGGACTACCTTACCCTCATCTATGGCTTTGGTAACTGTTCCAAAGAAATCAACTGGGTTTAAGAGGCAAGATCTGTCCTTAACAAAGCCGAATTGGGTAGGGTCCAGTGTCTGGAGGCTCCCAATGTCTTTGTTTATGAGTTCCATGATAATACGCTCCATAGCTTTACAGACCAGACTAGTCAGGCTTAAGGGGCGATAGTTTCCAGGGTCCATTGTGGCACCACCTTTGTGGAGTGGGACCACTGCAGCTGTACGCCATTCTTTGGGTACATATCCTGTAGTAAGGCTAAGTTTGAACAGTGACTTAATGTGGGGGTTCAGTTCTTCTTGGAGCTCGTGTAAGACACAGCCTGGGACACCATCCGGTCCCATAGATGCTGTGTTTTTTGCTTTGGAGAGGGCAGCTTTCACCTGTGCATCTGTGATGTCAGGGAGGTTACATTCAGTCGGGATAGGCATTTGCTCCTTTGGGGGGGAAGAGGGGGAGAAGTTTGCGCTGAATCAGTCTGCCAGGATGTTGGCTATGTCTGTAGGTTCGGTATATTTTGTACCGTTATGCAACAATTCAGAGCATATGTGGGAGTTTCTGCCCATGTTCCTGACATAACTAAAGAAGGCCTTGTGATTATCTTTAGTGTCTAGGGCAATTTTACTTTCGAAGCTGGCCTTTGATGATTTTATGAGGGATCAAAGTTTCTTGCTAATACTGATCAGAGATGCCTTCCCTTTTTGGGATTTTGCTCTGTCATGTAGTAGCTTCCTCCTGTTGTATAGCTTATTTATGGCTGGGGTCCACCAGACCGGTCTCCTGTTTTTGGAGGAGTGAGTCTTGGTTTTATTTGGGACAGCACGATACATGCATTCCTGCAGGTGCTCATAGAATGCATTTGTAAAGGATTCTGCGGATTGGGCTGTATTATCCTCTGGCCCAGGGGCTTTGAAGGATTCCACCTCAGTCTTGAGAAGTGCAAAGTTGGCTTTTGAGAAATTCTTTACAGTGATTTCCTTGGCTGGGGGTGGGGACGGGATATGGATGTCCAGGGAAATTTGTTTATGGTCTGATCTTACCAATGAGGGGTTTACCTCTGGTGTGGAACATAAGAGTCCCTATGTTGGTGATGACCAGGTCCAATATGTTGTTCCCTCTTGTGGGAGTGGAGACCAGTTGTTCCATTGCATTACAGTTTATAAATTCAAGGAACCATTGGGTGAGGGTGTTTGGGCTTGAGTAGTTTTCCCAGTCAATGCTTGGGTAGTTGAAGTCACCCAATAACATAGTGTTTGGAGAGACCTTCATATTCTCCAGTTTCTCAGGAAGCCAAGTGGGGTTCCTGTAATAGGGAGGGTGTTCTGTATCAGGCTACAAACTGAAAGGCAGTTTTGCCCGCTGTTAGTTGCACATGGATGGTTTCCGATGCTTTGTGCAGTGCTACTAACCTGGAGGTGTAGGTATCTTTGATGAATATAGATACTCCTCCTACTTTTGTGCTTCGGTCCGAGTTTTGGGGCCAAAACGCATGGTATGAGTTATAACCTGGTAGTGCTGGGGTGCTCTCAGGAGCCTTGAACCAGGTTTCTGTTACTGCACAGACATCGATTTTCTCCATACTGAGGAGAGCCTCGAGTGCGTGCATCTTGAGGTTTAGACTTCTGGCATTGAGTAGCATTACCTTTAGTTTTTTTATCCTTGGGTTGTCTATGGAGGTGGGTTTGTCCTTTGAGCCTTGCCTAAAAAGGCACTAAAGGGGTGGCAAGAGCCTTGGTCAGTATACGAAAGCCTAAGGGTGACAGGTGCAAGCCATCCCTAGCGAAGCAACGTGGCTTGTCGAGCATGTCATCCCAGGCAGACAGACACTGGATCCCCTTTGAATGACACCAATACTTTATCCAATTGTTGAAACTGATCATTTTGTCTTTATACTGTGGCATCATTCTTGGTGAGGGCAAGATGCTACTCAAGGTCAGGGTCATACCAGCCTGGGCTACATGGTCAGAGAGCTCCTCTACGTCTCTTTTCATGTAGTCCAGGGAGGTACGTCTCAGGTCATTCACACCAGCATGGACAATGACGGAGTCATAGTTGTACTTGCTTTGGAATGACCTGAGTGCTTGCGTTATGTGGCGGATCCTGGCACCCAACAGGCAGCTTACAGCGACCTTCTCCTTGTTCAGTCTGGTGAGCGGGACGTCAGTGTGCCAGACAATAGAGTCCCCTATAACAAGTGTATTTGGTGTGTTGTTTGGCCTTAAGGGCTGTGACTGTGAGGCACACTGATTTTGTGAGATATGTGATTCGTGGGTATTGTTGAGGGGTGGCTGTTGCTTGGATATCTGCTTAGGAGGTCTTTGCTGTTGAAGCAGATTTTTATTTAGAGCCTCAGAGTATGTTTTTGTGTGTTTATGTGTTGGGTATGCAGATGCAATAGGTCTGTGTGAGACTGGATTTGTGATGTGGGTGGTTACCTTTTCCTCCTGACTGACTGTGCCAGTCTTGGGTTGAGAGAGCTCTGCCTCCAGTTTGGCTGTGTAACTGCATCTCTCACATGTTTTAGAGTTTGTTGGAAGGAGGAGAGGGTTGTCTGAGTACATAAGGCAATTGTAACACTGCCTCAAAATTCCCAGATTCACCAGCTGGACTGGGGAGTAACCTTGAAACTGACCCTTGGACATACCAGATTAGTATAGGGAACTGTTTTTTTACTAATCAGATTAGGGAAGGGAACTGATTTTTCACTTGATCAGGAAGGACCAATCAGGAGCCTAATACTTATGAGAAGTCAAGGAGGGTGTAGTGCTTTAGTTAGTGTTTCCTTATAAGAGCTGAGCAAGTGCAGGGCTTTAGAAAGAGAATAGAGTGATTACTTTGAGAGTTTGAACACTTCTAAAGGAAAAAGTGAAGAGCAGACTTTGTGGAGCCTGGAATAGTTTAAACCTGTTTAGGTGACACTGCTCAGAGCGCAAAACAGCGCAAAAAGAGAGTTGTAGGGTTTTAAGAGAGAGAGAGGTCAAGGAGTTTAGAACTGACCCAAAATGGCCAATAAAACTACATCTTCTAGGTAGTAACCACTCCTCCAGGGACAGGCAGGCTGTTCAGTGTTAACCACTCCCACTAGTGAACACAGAGACTTCCCTTTAGCCCAAGCAAGCACTGGCCTTCTAGAAACTTCCAAACAGTTCAGAACAGCAAATCTGTAACTGAACTTTCTTAACTTTCAGAAAGAGGGAAAAAAGCAAGATTTTTTTTTTTTTTTTTCTTTTTGTTGTAGTTTAAAGGTAGCAGAGATACACAAGCAGCAAAATAATCACAACAGTGCAATAAATGACCCCACACTTGAGTGCTAGGTCAAAATCAGGTAAAATGCAGTTTTTAGGGAAAAAAAAACTATTTTAAATTAAGTGCAACACAGGAAATGCAGTAAACAGGCTCTAGATGTGTTCCAAGTACTGTTACTGTTACAGATATAAACTTTAGCAAGCCAGAAAATGCCAAAAAATAGGCGGCAAAGCAGTAAAACTTAAAAAATCAGAAGAAAATACTTAAAATCACAAAAGTGGCTCCTTATCTTCTCTCAGTGTTTTCTCCCCTTGGTAGGTGCTTCAGCAACAATGAGCAAGCCTGAAAAGACGCAATAACCACGACAGTTTGATTTTTATTATGCTATTTTTGTTTTTTCTAAACTGTCTTTCGGCTTTTCCCGGTTAGGGGTCGCAACAGCAGAACTTCGGTCTGCTATTTTTGTTACAACTGCTAAATTAGTTGGTATTTCCAGCACATTATACGGTGCTAACTTTGATCAGCAAAGTAGTTACATAAAAATCAAGCATACTTACCGGAATTTCCATTTTTATAATACAGACATGTGAAGGTAAATCAAGCAGGTAACCTTCTTCATAAATGGCAAACCATGCAATTACAGAAGGCATACATTCTATTCACAGCTCTGAAGAATGAAAGCAAATGAAACAACCTCAGTAAATTCTAAATCCCTAATGCTGTAATACGTTCAAACTGGTCTGCAAACGAGACCAAGATTGCAAATTTAATCAAATGTTAGGCGCAGTCTATATTTAGACAACAGTACCCTTAAACATTATGTCACACCAATACAGCAAATGAAATGAACAGTTTCATACTGACAAACCCTAACAATATTTTCCGTAGTTAAACAGTCCTATAATTAAATATGCAAACAAAACTGGAAAAGCCTCAACAAGTGACTGGGTAAAAAGAGGGAAATTAGTGTTGAGCATATAATAGCTGCCTTTTAATTTAGTAGTGGCAAAAGAGGCCACAAAAGTTGTTGCAAGAGATGTAGTGGAAACACTGGCACTGTATTCAGAGGTGAAATAAAAGATTGCCTAATCAAAGACTTCAACACTAATAGGATTATATGTTTAAAATACAGACCATTTTGGTAGTCTGCAGACAGAAATTTAATAAACCTTATAACAATATAACAGCTTTCAAATCCAATACCATAAGTGGATATCTTTCAAGCTACACAAATCTGATATCATATTCTGATGTACAAATGCCTACAACTGCTGACTGCAGCTGAGTACTCAAACAAAGAGGGTGGGAAGGAAACATGACAATTTCTAATAACATGCAACACAATTTCAGGATTTGTATGTTAAATCAAGCTAGGCAAAACTGCAGTAGACATTTATAGCAAAGGTAAAGAATATGACACTGCCTATAGAAGTGACAAAAATTTCTGCTGTATCATTTTAGGGTCACACACTGTCAGAATTCTGCTGTGTCAGGATAGTGTCATGCACTGTCTAAAGAGGCAACAGATTTGTACTGTACCAAGGCAGGATCAGACATTGCCTAGAGGTAATACACATGGGTGGATCTCTCACTGTCTAAAGAAATGATAAAGGCGTCTACTTGTCTACAAATAGGATGAGACATGGTCTGAAGAGACTGCACTATGTCATGGTCAGATCAAGGGTGAGTCATGGCATTGCTTGCTGGACTGTAGTTTGTTTTTAATTTGTATTTTCTTTTTTACTTAGTTAACTTCCCCATCTCTTCTTTGAACTCCAGACCTGCACAGTTCTATTTTTTTTCAGAAACATAGTTCTATTTTCGCTTAAAAAAGGTGGCTATTTTTAAAACACTTCTGCATATGCCCCCATACAGAATACATAGGGTTATGATCAGGTCTCTGATCATAACCACATTATTGTGTGTTCGAGGCATGGATGTCAACTAGAGAGCAAAGAAAATGGTTGAAAAGTGTTTCTTTGAATTAAAATCCAAGATCTCTGCTACCAGCCAGCCTGCAGGACAGAATACATTTTTTTGACAGCTAGTGTGCATGTGCATGTGTGTTTGTGTGAGAGCGCTGGGGATTGCAAAGTGCATCTGGCAGCAGCAAACACATTACTGATGCAATTTTTTTCATATGTTTTCATAAATTTATATATTCATTTCATTACAATCAGACATCTGAAGTATACAAAATCAAAGGGGCTGCAATTATAGTATTTGGGTGCTTGTGCATGTGGGTTGCAGTGAACTGCACTGCGTGTGCCTGACAACAGGTGAAATACTTAACTGGGGCCATTAGCTATTTTCTTATTTGCCAGATCACAAGCAGACATCTGAGGTACAGAGTCAGTGTGGCTCTTATTGCTATGCAAATCTCTATGGGCTTCAAGGGAGAAGTGAGCTGAAACATTACTACAGCAATTACTTCTATATGTATTAAACTGATCACAACCCAAGGTGAATACAGTCATCCAAGTGGGTATGACTGGTGTGTGTGTGTGTGTGTGTGTGTGTGTGTGTGTGTGTGTGTGTGTGTGTGTGTATATACACATGCATACAGAGGAGTATGTAATAGACTGCACTGTGTGTATATTCACTCATTCATCTGATCACATTTAGACATGGGAGGTGTATACAGTCAAACTGACTGTAGATGGTGGGCTTGCAATGGATTGTACTGTATGTGGCAATAAATTGAAACATTGCTGTAGTCATTATTTATGGATTTAATAATTCCCACTCAATGAAGTTTGTGCAATTCTGGGGCATATTTGTCTGTGGGACTGGATGCAATACGTTAAGCTGTCTGCGGTCTGATAATAATGAGCTAAAATGCATTATTAAGGTCCTTATGAATACATTTACTCATTTGCTCACAGGCAGATATCTGATGTGTACAGTCAGCAAACTGCCTGCAACTGGTAGGCAGAGAGAGGTTCTGTAAACCTGAAAAACTGACTGACCCTTGCCATCATAACATCATAGTCATTGAGTTGGCTTAGCAGAGCTAGTGCATATGTTTGAGTAAAACAAGCTGAAATACATTACTGTGATTATTTCTATTATTATAGGACATCTGAGGTGCAAGTAGCTGGAGTAAGTGGATGCCATTGTCTGATCACAGATTAATAATCATTTATCTGTCATAGTATAGCCACAGCCATGACTGCAATGGTGGTGCTGTGGTGGCGTTGTCACCTCATAGCAAGACGTTGTCCCGTTCGATTCTCAGCTAGAGCGTCTTCTGTGTGGAGGCATACGTGAATGGGGCGTGCCTTCGTTGAAGGTTGTCAGGGCTGGAAACCCTGTACGTAAAAATCCACTACCAATCATTAGCGGACTGGCGTTCCGCTGTGGCAACCCCTAACCGGGAAAAGCCGAAAGACACAAACAAGTATAGCCACAGCCATTAAGGTAATTCATGTATCCCCTCCACTTGCTTTGAAGTCACCAGACATCACTTGGTCAGACACTGTTTAGAGAGGTTGTGGTCAGACAACATTCAAAGAGATAATCTTTTACTGCACTACATTACGGTTAATCACTTAAAAAAATATGACAAAGACTTCCATTGTGCCCTATTAGGGTCACTGTTAAACAGAAAAAAACTACACCTATCAACACTACGTGTCCATTTACAGAATAAACAAGTCACAAGGGAACACTTCAGTTGAAATACTGCTGCTCATTCAGTAAACCGTTAAATCCAAATTGTGTACTGTTGTATCCCTATACCATCTATAGCCATATATATATATATATATATATATATATATATATATATATATATACACACACACACACACACACACAGATACATACACACATATGCATATACACAGGTATATTACAGCACTGCTGCTTTGTTACAGGGACGGCCAGAGGTGGGCAGAAAAGCACAGCCACAACAAATGTCTTATCTATGTAAACTGCTATAGGCCAATGAGAGTTAAGCCAACAATGAAAACTAAGTAAAAATAAAACATATTAAATACTGCATTTACCACATTTTCGGGTGTAGAAAATTAAGCATCTTGGGGTCTTATTCAAGAGCAAAGGTGGGGGGAACAGGACATGCCTAGTGAATGGGTGCAGTGGCAGCATGAGTCATAGGATGAAGCTGTTAGCTTACTGGACATTCTATGTCCCTATCCTCACCTATGGTAATGAATTCTGAGTAGTAACTGAGTGGAGGAGCACATGGATGAAATCTGCAGAAATGAGATTACTTCACATGGTAGTTAGGTTTATTAGCTTTGAAAGGATATGGGGAGCCTGCCAACTCAGAACAATCTCAGAAGTACAGATACATGTGCTCTGGGTTGATAGCAGTCAGCTTAGGAGGTTTGTCTCCATCAGGATGCCCCCTGAGGCAGTATCAGACATGGCCCACTGGTAGGGCAATTCACAATAGACCAAGGACATGTTGGAGGTGTTATATCACCTCAGCTCACTTAGCAAAGCCTATGCATCACACAGAAAGAGCTGAAGACCGTTGGTAAGGAAATAAGGAAAGGTAGTCTAGACTTTCCTCTTCATCTAACTACCATAATGATCCCTTTTAAGACAAGCGATTTACTAAACATATATGTGGCTGGATATATCATGCTCATAAGCCAGATACCTATAAACCTACACGAGGTCAAGTAACATGTATGTACTGCACGTGTAACTCTTCTTTAATTCCATGATTAGAACACATAACCTTTGAAAAAAGGCAATTATGTTAAGGGGAAGGAGGAGCAGAGGAGTCTGGGGTACATAACAAAAAATGTACGACTACCTGCTAAGAAAAGGGCAACACAGTAGAAGTTGCTGCATAGTTTTAAAAATACTTGGTATACCTCCTTCGGATCTATTATTTTCAAATCTGACATTTAATTCAGTAGCCATCATGCTATATAAAGATAAACTGCACTTGTTAAGATTATTCTGTGTTAGGAAATGGGGCTGTTTTCTGTGAAAGACATGTATGTACAGGTGTTATGCTCAAGCCCACATCACAGTAACTTTTTGTTTAATAAACAGATGCAGTTTTAAATGAACAATGCTAGCTGAGAATGTAATCAGAATGGTGGAGGAGTGGAATAGCACTTCACCAGAACAATTTCCCCCAAGTATCTTTTTTTAAAATAACAGTTTACATTGTTAACATGATAAACAACCAGCAACAGTTTAAACAGTAGTAAATCCAGCGGGTGAGAATGCAACAACTTTAAACAACAAAAGTACAACAGATTACAATAAAAAAGCTGACTCTGTTACAAAACTTGTAACAAGATTTGTATAACATTAGTGACATCACAAACTGCCTCTGCTTTAAACATATAAGAATTATACATTAATCAGTTGACAGAAAGCCGCGGTGGTACAGCGGTAGCATTGTTCTCCTGTTCGATTCTCAGCTGGAGTGCCTTCTGTGTGGAGTCTGCATGTCCTCCCCACGGTCAAGTGGCCTCCGAAAGACATGCGTGAATGGGCGCACCTTCGTTGAAGGTTGGGCGTCAGGCTGGCAACTCTGCACCATAAAAATCGACTGCCAATCATTAGTGGACTGGAGTTCCGCTGTGGCGACCCCTAACCAGGAAAAGCCAAAAAGACAAACAACATTAGTCAGTTGACAAAGAATAGTGCATACATTTTCACAGCTGAGGAAACGGTATTTGAATGTTCCTGACAATTTATAAATCTTTAGCAGAGCTGCTCAGAGTTTGGCCTCCTTAGCCAGAGACTGCAAAGTCAGTCTTAATGAAATACAAGACATCCTGTGAATTCTACGGAAAAATAAGTATTTTATAACCTTCTTTGCACTTTTAAACTGTTTTTTATTGTTTGTGACTGTTTTCTGCACTCCCTACTTACAGTGTTTGAACAATTTATAGCATAGGCTAGATTCAGACTTGCTGAATCTAGACTGTTTGACATTTTCTGAGCACTTAATCCAGGCTTCTTACTTTAAGAGGGCTCTCCTATATCCTTGTGGCAGAAAAGTGTAGTCAAGGACCTATCTGAGTTGGGAATTGTTGGAACAAAGCTCAGTCTTGGGCTTTCCTATTGGTTGGATTGTTTGAAACTGTTTTATTTAGTTGATATTTAAACACAGCATCTGTGCTTACCTGCACACCACGTAACAGGGTTAGGAGTGCCGTGTATAGACGCAAATGCTTTAAAAAGTCAAACTTCCCTAGATAACTGCTAGGGAACAGTTGCGCACTGCTGCCCAGACTGCAACCCAACTGTGGTTTTTGAAGCGTCAGCACAAGTTTCTACCCCTAAACCTCCCACAGATTAGCTGATTTTACTAGTTCTACAACAGAACCTAGTTCATCTAGACCACCCTCCACCACTTACTACAGAATACACCTGGCATATTGAAAGGTCAGTTTCCCATCATTTCTCCAGCCAGCCTGATTGACATGGGCATCCTGAGACAATATAGCATTTGTCTCATGCATACAGGCAACCTACTACTCCTAAAACATGGAAATACAATATTTGAGAGATGTAGCTATAATATGAATCTGGAATCGATGCTCTCTCGCTCTCTCTCAGCAACAAACCAAACACCAAGCAGGTTGCCAGCACCCATACTCCACCTCCAACACATGCCAAGTACACAACAAATAAATCCACATATGTGCAGGTACTCACTAGAAATATATCAAAAGAGCAAAGACCTCCCAGCCACAAATCTTCTGCACACAATATGGTCCCAACAGCACCCACTACATATATCACACGCATCAGTGTCTCACCCAATAAACTTCTAAGGCAAAACATATGTAAACCAAATGTCTTGGTCATAGGTGAATCCAGAGACAGAGAGAGAGAGACAGATGTCCCCCTCACTAGGCTGGACAAGGTCATGGTCAGCTGCCTGTCTGGTGCCAGGATTCACTAAATCATGCATGCACTTAAGTCTCTCAACAACAAGTACTGTTACGACTCTGTCATAGCCCATGTTGGAGTGAATAACTTGAGACGTACCTCAGTGGACTACATGAAGAGACGCATGATAGAGCTTTCAGATTGTGTACCCCAGGCAGGTAAATCCCTAGGCTTAAGCAGCACTCTTCCCTCACCCAGGACGCTTCCACAATACAAAGAAAAAATGACTGACCTCAACAATTGGCTTAGTTCTAGTGTCAATCCAGAGGGAACCAGTATCTGACAGCAGGGGATGATATGATCGACAGACCATGCTGATTTGCCAGATATGGTCTTCACCTGTTGCCCCTAGGCTTTAGGTTGCTGGAAAAGGTACCTGCCTCCTCCATAGTGCCCTTTTAGGCAATGTCATCAGAATAAAATTCCAGACGTAAAAATATCCCCCAGAAACAAACACAGAGTTACGTAGCTTAATGCTAGGAGTCTAAATCAGAAACTGCATTTACTTGAAGCACTTCTCAGCCTGGAAGATGCTGTCTGCGCAGTCAGAGACATGGTTCAAGGCCTCAGAGTGTACCCCGGCCATGCAGGGTGACAATGACTTCCACAAGTTCAGACCACACACCAAATGTGAAAAAAACAAGGGAGGAGGAGTATCCTTCTTCATTAAAGACATATATACACCTCTAGACTGGTTAAACAGTATGACTCAAGTTCAACTGTAGGAAAGACCTTCCTCCATGTCATTGTTAGCTATAGGTCTCCCACCATGAACCATGAAAACCACACAACCTACCCAGAACTACTAGAGTCACTGTCAGTACAGCCAAATACCCTGGTCATGGGTGACTATCCTTCCATCAATTGGGGAACATATATGAGCACAAACATGGTCGCCCAAAGGTTCCTGGGCTTTAACACAAATGCTCTGGAGCAAATAGACAGCACCCCCAAAAGGGGCTCTAACATCCTTGACAAAGTGCATCGCTGCACCACCCCATGTGTGGGGCACTCCCTGGTAAATTCCAATTATAAATCAGTCTCGTTCGACGTAATGATCATACCTGACCCACACTCAGGAGTAAAAAGTTTTAACAAATTTCTCCAAAGCCAGCTATAGCCTATTGAGCGATGCCATTCATAGTTTCAGACCCCCTGCCAACACCGACAGCAATGACCCCTATACTGAGGTGTACACAACTATCCTATATAAACACCTATATAAATGTATAGACTCAGCCATACCAGAATGGATCAAATCAAGATCCTCTTGAAAAAATAAGCAACCCTGGTGGCCATCCGGCATAAACAGGTTATATAATATGAGAAAGAAACTGCTGTCAAAAAACAAGAAGGAACAGTCCTAGCAAAGGAAGAACTCCCTCCAAAGCATAAACCAGCAGTTTAGACACCTTCTAAATTCCTCTAAAGCTAACTACAAAACTAAATTAGCATCTCTAGCTAAGGTAAATCATAAAGCATTCTTTAGTTACGTCCAAAATCTAAAAGGGAAGGCCCATTTTTGTGCCAAACTAGCTGCGGACAGTATCACTTATACTGAACCTAAGGACATTGCCAACCTGCTAGTGCACAGGTTTGGTGAAAATCCCCCTCCCCTCTGTCCCTACCAATCATACCCCATAACATACCTGTCACCAGTTCTTTGTCTAGAATCTCCAGAGAGCAGGTCATAGCTGCACTCTCCAAGGTCAAAAACACAGCCTCTACAGGACCAGACATCATCTCAGTCTGCTTATTAAATGGTCTAAAACAGGTGTTAGTGGAACTGCTGAGCATGCTCTTCAATCTCAGCCTAAGCACTGGCTTTGTCCTAGTGGAGTGGAAAACAGTAACCATAATCCCATGCACAAAGGGGGGTCCCTCAACCGGCCCAGTAACTTATAGACCCATAAACCTTACCAGCCTTATCTGTAATGCCATGGACAGAATCAGTATGGATCTTATCAACGAGGATATAGGTGACCTTCAAACTCTTGACCCAACCCAGTTTGGCTTTGTTAAGGGCAGGAATTGCCTGCTAAACCTGGTGGACTTCTTTGAGAATGTCACCAAGGCCTTGGATGAAGGCAGAACAGTTCACACTGGCTATCTCAACCTAGTCAAGGGCCTTATACAATCTCTCACTCAGGCATTATAGATAAACTGACCCAGCTGGGGATAAATCCTTACATCACTAGATGGGTTGCCAAATGGCTCACAAGCAGAACACACAATCAAAAATGGGGATGCCAACTCTACTAGCAGACCTGTTACCAGTAACATTCCACGGGGATCGCTGCTAGGCCCCCTACTGTTTAGTATCTTTTCAGAAGTCCAAGTGAAAAAAGATGGCCTATGGCTTATCAAGTTTGCTGATGACTGCAAACTGGGTGTAATCATCAAATCCCCTAAAGATGCCAACATACTACAAAATGGGCTTACACAGACAAATGATAGTTTAAGTCTGCAGCTTTGAAACCTAAACACAAAAAGATGCATCATCATCCCATTCAGCAAAGGAGAAACCCTGCTAATTACATTACTAAATCCCCTTAGTTCAAATCCAGTGGTGAAATATTTAGGAACAGAAATTGATAGCAGCCTTATTTTTGATCATCAGGTGCCCACAGTAGTAAGGAAGGCCTTCTATGCTGCACACCTCATAAGAAGGGTATAGCATCTAAAGCTAATGAGGTTATAAC
>NC_056731.1:758830755-758948255 GCF_019279795.1 Protopterus annectens
CATTAAATGAGGGAAAAGTTTTGAAATGATTTATTATGGTCATATTTTTATATCACAAAAATCTGGCATTTTAATATGGGTGTGCACACTTTTTACATCCACTGTACATGTGTATATATGTATATATATGCAGATAGAAAGGAGAGAGACTCTCTTTCTAAAACATGGAAATGTCTTTTAAAATCACAGATCACAAAAGTAAATTTAATGCACACTCAGACATGTCGCTTGCCAAGTGCCACAAATGCAATAATGCTGTCCAAAGGTGGGCATCATAGGAAATTTCTGACGTTAATAGGGGTAGAGAGGCTCAACCACTCAAAACCACAATGTGATCTGTTATTCACCTATTAATGGCAACCCTGTTAGGCATTACTGTTTCTATAAAGTTACACAGTTTTTTTTTAAATCGCCATCGCTAATGCACAATTATACTGAAATACAACCTCAGAAAGCAGCACGCCATAAAAGCAATACTAAGGACTGCAATATTAGCACATGTACGGTTTGTTTAGCATCAAATCTCAAACGTTGCCATAAGCTGTGCATGTTTTATAGAGAAATAAGGCTCCCTCATCCCACGTACATTATTTTCACATTCTCACTCCCAAGTCAGCACAAAAAAGGCTAGGATTGAACAGGTAAAAGTAACCTCTTCTAAAAATACTGTCTTACAGTTCACCATATCCTAGTGTCAAATAGGGCAACGTGTTATAATGCCAGATGGAGTATTATCACTGCTGACGTGTATGTGTATGATGTCATTTTAACAGAAGTTGCTTTCTGAAGTTGCTAGCTTGTAATTCATCAGCTTCCATTTGTACAACTCAAAATATGGTGATTCTCATGCCCAAATGGGGAAAGTAAAGTATTTCTAAACAGAGTGGTGACATTTCATAAAGCTCTTCCAGCCACAGTACTTCTGTAGATATTCAAGACTCTAAACAAGGACATGTATACAACTACACTTAGTTCAATTTAATTTTGTCACTGCTATTTTTTTAATCATTTTTAAATCGGACCATTCTCTTGACCCTGTATTATAGCCACAGTCTAGGCCACAATGCCAAGTAATTAAAAAAAGGTGTGTGCATGTGTGTACATACATACACACATACACATATATAATAGATTTATGCACATAGAAAAACACACAAACACACAAACTGGATCATACAGCTGTCTAGCAAGACTGTTCTGAACAAACTCACTTCTGAGGATTGTAATGTGGCAGGAATAAGATGATGTCTCCAGCCCCTGACTAACACTGGGACTTCATTACTGCTAATATAATTAGACTTAATTTTAACTCCATAATGATATACAGTATTTAGCATTTTTTAATAATAACTATAAAGTAGTCCTGCCAGATTAACACACTGCACTAGAAGTGTAAGAAATCAACTTACAAGCTTGCACAAATTATTCTTACATTGTCACATTTTTTTTCTTGTCAGGACAAATAAATATTGGTAATTCCTTTGCTTGGTGATCTAAAAAGGTACCAGTATCTGAAACAGGGCTTTCATATGGCATATTATGGCTTCTTCAAAATAATTTAAAAAGTCATAGAAAATGCTTTTCTTATTCCATTTACCGTATACATTGCTAAAAAAACGAGATATAATACAGTTAGGTTATATTACAACTTACAAGTAAGACCATGCAAAGAATAAAATCAATTTTTCAGTCAATACTACGTTATTAGGCAGTAAAATTGCATTAAAATACAAGTAGCATTAAGGCTGCATCCAAACAGCAGTATACTAAAAATGTTACACAAGTATGAGCAAAACAGATGCGCAGAAAGTTTCAGGTCATTATTTTAACATCTATATTATTACGCTGCCTAAAAAATTACCTCCATTCTTTCCTTTAGGAAAAAAAATACAAAGACAATTTCTCAGACTGCAGTGTTAAGAACTCCAATGTTACACACAACATATTACAGGATATTATCCACTAAAATGCAATAAAATGACTCTACAGTAACAGCAGCAATTGTATTCAAGAGCTACTAAACTAATCTGAAGAGATTCAACTGTGTAGCAGGCAACTTGCGGAATCAGCTAATGGCCACAGCAGCAAAAACCAGCTTGCCTCAAATTCCCATTCATTTTTTATTTCCTACTTTATCCTATTCAGGGTCAGGATAGATTTCTGAAATAACATATAGCTTCCCAATGATTATTTCATAACTGTTGCTCACATCTTTCTTTTGGCTGCAAATGGGACTTAAATGTTCTTCTGTGCGCAGTCTAACCAGTCAGGAAGAAGCAACTTTCTTGTTTTATCTTTAAAATACTGCACAAATACAGACACTAATGGCATTACAAGTTTCGAAACTTAGTTGTATTTTCCTGATAGATCACACTTCATCTTCATGTATTTTTGCTACCCCCACACCCTGACATCTGCCCTACTTTCCACAGATCTATTCATTCCTCTCATTCCCGTCTCTTATTGTGTTTAACCCTGACATAGACATTCCCTCTCCAGGGAGAGAATGACCTCACTGCCTTTATCCCTCAAGACAGTGACATTTTCTTCTCCTAAATGGATTTGGAAGAATCTGGGAATGACCCACTCTATAGGTGGGTCCTCTCTTGCTACAGGAAGATAACCTTACAGTCTAACCCCCACCCCACCCCACTGATGAAAGGCCAAAGTCAAATACTATGCATCAAATGCATGGCTTAGGGGTATTTATGAGAAGGGTATCTGAACTGGATGGAGCAAGGATGGCACCAGCATCACTGCCCACATCATTCTACTTATGCCGCACCCCACTACATGAGTAGCCTACCCTAAAGTCAATAAGACATGCCTGGATCTCTACCAGGAAGCATCCCTGGCTGCAGGCAGACTCCCCCCCCCCCCCCAAGGATAGGCATGCCCATGCTCCCCTGTTGGTGCTGTCAAGCAGCTGATTTGCTACTCAGTCACAGGAAACTTGGTTGTCCATTTTTAATATTGAGACCGGACACAAAGCCTTGTAAACTGTTGGATTCCAATATCCTCTGACAGCTTGAGCTGGCTTCTCAGCTTGCACTTTTATTTCTTTATTATTTATTTTACATTTGTTTACCGGGATAGTCCGACTGGATACATGTCCATTTTCAGCTGAGACCTGGGGAGAAATGCTCCACATAGACAAACTTACATAGATTACACAGAAGTTAGCAAACAATTATAAAAACAAAGTGATTATATACAATGGGTTAGTAGTGTTCTCTAGTAGGGACTCACAATTTTCATGGACAGACAATTAAAAGTAAGAGACATCAGACTGGAAGCAGAGCTTGGTGATGTAGTTACAAGTTCTGATAATTGCAGAATATGCTTTTAGTTTATAACTTGATCAGGGTTGGTACATGGGCATAGCCAATTCACTTTGAGATACTGTTTGAGGTTTTTTTGAAGAGACTTTTGGAGAATTGTAGGGTTATATAGTTTGGCAACGAATTCCAGGTTTTGCCAATGTAGTTGGCAAACAGGGATTCACCAGCAGAGTTATTAGCTTTGTGGGTTTGGACCAGTAGTTTATCGGCTGATTGCAGGGATCTTAGATTGCTATATGGCTATATTTTTAAGTGATGGCGTATCCTCAGGGTGGTACAAAATTTTGTGCGCTATTACGAGTTGATTGAATTGAATTGAATTAAGCTGGGTAGTTCTAGCCACTCTAGTTGTTTAAGGTTCTGGCAGTGGCGGGTTCTATAGGTGGAACCAGTGGTGTATCTGGCAATATGATTGTAGCTATGGGACAGCTTACCTAGTTTGGATTTGTTGAGGTCTGAGAGTACAGGTGAGGCATATAAACGAGTAGAGAGTAGGTGTGATCGGGCAATTGCAGTCCTAGCCAGTGGGGTTAAAAATGTCTTGTTTCTATACAGTGATCCAAGCTTCTTATTGATGGTCTGTATAGTTTTGTTGACATGTAGGTCAAATTTGATATTATTGTCTATGATAACCCCTAGCAGTTTGGTGTGAATATCTGGGGAAATAGTGGTACCATTGTTAGATGTGACAGAGAATGAAAGTGTGGTGGATCTACTAGTGGGAGAGAAGAGTAGAAGTTTAGTTTTATTTGGGTTCAGAAGTAGACGTTGGTTGGGGAGCCATTTCTCGATGGTGTTAAATGCATTTTGGGTTAAGATTTGGAAGTCTGATGGGGAGGTGGCTGAGCAGATGAGAGTGGAATCATGTGCGTATTGAATGCAGGTGGCTTTAGGGATAGCAGTGTGGAGTTTGTTGATAAAAATAGAGAAGAGTAGTGGACCTAGTATAGACCCTTAAGGAACCCCAAGTGTGAGAGGTAACTGGCTGGAGAGTTTGCCCTGCCACAGTACCGCCTGCTGTCTACCAGTCAGGTAGGACTGGAACCACTGGGCAGCAGGCTTGTTGAGGGAAATAGATTTTAGTGAAGGAATGAGAAGTTCATAGTTGACCATGTCAAAGGCTTTTGATAGTTCAAGAAAGAGGGCAGAGGTTAGCCTATTGTCATTCCTGTTTTGGTTTATGGCAGTAGTAAAGGAAAGGAGGGCTGAGGTGGTGCTGTGGTATGGCCTGAAACCATGCTGGGAGTCAGACAGTAAGTTATTCTGAGAAAGGTATTGCATTAGTTGCTTGTGTACACATTTCTCCATTATTTTGGCTAGTGGGGAAAGAATGGCAATGGGTCCACAGTTGGATATATCTGAGGAGCTACCACCTTTATGGAATGGGATGACGGGAGATATTTTCCAGAGGGAGGGGATAGCATTTTCGGATAAGGTTCTGTTGATGAGGATAGATATGGGATATGCAATGGCATCTGCAGCTATTTGTAGGTACTCTGCAGGGAGGAGGTCAGCAGCAAGGGTTGTAGGTTTTAGTTTTTTTTAGAAGTGTTTTGAGAAAACTAGTGGATATTGGTTGGAAGCTAAATTCCGGGTGATTATTAGGTAGATTAGGCATGTAGTTTAAGTTAGAGGGGGTTAGTTGATTTGCTAGGGATTGGATTGTTCCAATGAAAAAGTTATTAAAGGCGCTAGCTATGGTCTCTGGGGAACTATGGGTGTAGTTAGTTGGGGTGGTGGAGTGACCTGGACAAAGTAGTTTATTTAAGCCTGCCCAGAACTTTTGAGGGCTGTTATAGTGTTTTTGTAGGAGATTTTGGTAGAAGCTTTTTTTAATCCAGTAAAATAGATTTTTTTGTATCATTCCTGCGTTGAAGATATTTTAGATGGTTAAGTGGGGTTTTGGTTGTTCTCCAGCTGGCCCAGGCTCAGTTTCTAGTTTTGATTTTAGCTTTAGTATCTTTTGTGAGCCATGGTGCTGTATTTGATCTAGATTTTATTGTACGTGCTGGAGCATGGGAATCAAGGATACTTAGGAATTTAGTGTTAAAGTGATCTATAGCCTCCTCTAACTTTTATTTATTTATTTAACATTTGTTGACCGGGAATGTCCAACTAGGTTCCACAGAGCCTGTTTTCAGCGGAGGCCCGGGGAGAAACGCTCCAGATGCATGTCTTTGGAATGTGGGAGGAAACCGGAGTACCCGGAGGAAACCCACGCGAACACAGGGAGAACATGCAAACTCCAATAATGTTAGATTTTTTAGTTTTGACCAGTCAACTGCTTTTAATTCATTTTGGAATATAGCAGCATCAAAGTTTTTCCTGTTTCTAAATATTTTATATTTGGGCTGGTGAGGGTTTCCTGCCTTATGTTTTATGATATAAGTTAAACAATGGTCGCTGAGGTCATCAGGGAGAGTACAAACTGTGTACAGTTGGGGTTGTTTATTAACAAGGATACCTTCCTTGTTGGTTGGTTTGTTTATCCTAGTGGGAGAGGTTATGGTCTGTTTAAACCCAGATAAGTTTATATGAGTGAGGGGGGGGGGGTCGGAGGAGCAGGGGTGCCAGTCGGTGTTAAAATCACCAACAACTATGGTTTCTTGGGGATACGTAGTGGATAACCAGTAAAGGAGATGATCTAGGGTATTTAGGTTACTGCCTGGTGGAATGTCTGCACAGTCTATGTTCAAGTGTTTGTTTTGGTTAATCTGTAGCTTGGTTATGAGGAGTTCCGCGTCATTGAATTGTTGAGGTTGAATGGTGTCCCTATTACTGGTTAGAGTATTTTTGCAAAGGACTGCTATCCCACCTCTTTTCCTTGTAGCACGGTCTAACTGGTGAATATTGTATCCTAGAGGTAGTATCTCATTGTCAGTAGTACTGGGTTTTAGCCAGGTTTCCTTAAGACACAATGTCTGGGGAGTGGGTTGCTAGGATGGCGTGTAGGTTGGGAATCGTATTGTTAATACTTCTTATACTTAGGTGAAATGCTAGGAGGGAACTAGTGGGAGTATTCATGGGTAGCTTGACTGTGGGGGTTGTGGTAGGGGAGTGGAGGTTATTGGATGTGGGTGGGCCAGGGTTGGGATGAATGTCTCCATGTGTTATAAGGTTATAGTGACAGGATATTTTGAGCTTTAGGAGTTTATAAGCTTTATATAGTCTTTGTCTTTAGGATTATGTTTTGTGGCTGTACAGGGGTGGTATTTTATAGAGAGTGGTATATTCGGTGTGCTGGGGAAGGTAAAGTGTTTGGTGTTGTGTGTGAAGTCATGGGTGTCTGACCATTTGGGTAGTGAATAATATGTTCAAGTATTTGTTCATAGGCAGTGAGATGGTAAAATAGAAACAGTATAGGCATTTGGGTAATTAGTGTTTTTTCACTTGTTTGTATTTTGATAGACGGCAGGCCAAATTTGATGGCTGACTGTGCTAACAGGGTGTGGAAGAATGAGAGACAAGGAAATGGGTTAAGGGGGCAGGGTTGCTCAATGATGTGTGAAGTGCTGAGTGGTACTTAGCAGGAGGGGAGTGGCAAAGTCTGGTTTAGATTTAGCACTAGTGGAGGCGGGTGAGATTTGGGGGCAGGGAGGGGAGTGGAGCGAGCCGAGCGGAGCGGGTCTAACACTGACTCTGAGAGTTACCTTGGGCTTTTGGTTTGGATTGTATGTACGCAATGTTTTTGGCTGTACTTTAATTTGTTTTATTCTTTAATTTTACACCAATTTTCAGGCTAATTTTAATTGGATTCTAGGGGTAAACTAGAAAATGTAGTCAATAAGGAGGGAGCAAAATTACTTTACCATATTAAAAAGTAAATGCTTGGGACTGGAACACTGTGTGGGTGTAAGGCTGATTCAAAGCAATATAGCCCAATCTAGTGGCAATTGGCTAGATCCCTTCACTGTTGTTGTGTATACACCATTAAGCCTCAACAGTTTACAAAAACTAAATTGTAGTTCACCTATTACAATTGAAAAGCTGGAGGGAGTCAGGTTCTTGCTTCCCAGAGGTTTTACTTAGTTAAGCTAGCCAGCTTCAGTGGAGAAGGTAGAAATTGCTTTATGCAGTGAATTCCAGGTTGGGGGGGGGGGGGGGGTCACTCAGGAAAGAAACTTGGGCAAACTATTACAACTGAAAAGCTGGAGGGAGTCAGGTTCTTGCTTCCCAGAGGTTTTACTTAGTTAAGATAGCCAGCTTCAGTAGAAAAGGTAGAAATTGATTTATGCAGGTCTTCCATCATTCAACTAATTAATTAAACCATGTTCACTTACAGTGTAGGTATAAACAGTATTCCTACACCATCCAGCAAAAACACTGAAAAAAATACATCTCTGCAATCAATGCCTTAAAGTTGTTACTGAACAGAACCATCAAAATTAACACTACTATACTCATTGACATAACTAATTTAAATTGGATAACCAATGTCAGAAACTTAGTCATTTATTACTACATTTTCTATAAACAGTGCTACTGGTAAATTTCTGTATAGTCTGCTGCCTAATTTACAGTAGTGAGTATTTTTTTTCACTCCCACGATTTGTGCTTTAAAGCTTTTACAGTTGTTGATAATCCAGTTTTGTTCCTACAGTTTTATATTCTGCTTTTCATTTACCTGCCTAAAGTTGCATTCCAGGGTCTTTCTGTTCCCCTGTTCTTTGCATCTGCCACACTCCCACTGAGACAATAAGATATAGTTTTTGAAACCGCTCCAATACTGGTTTTATTTGATTGGATCCCTCTCTAGCTAGCCTGCTTCTTTCTTGAATGGTTCCCAATGATAAGGTTGTGCCTTTGGCCTCTGCTCCTTGTGGTAATCTGATTTCCAAAGTCCCTGCTGTTCTCTGTTGTATAAGCTATTTTAAGTACTTTTCCAACCCATTGTTTTCCATAGATCCATGACACTGAGTGCCCAACCAGCAATCCAGTACTGGCCTCGAGCAAATCTCCTTTACTATATATTGTCTTCTACTCATTTTCTCAGAGTTCAGCAAAGCTTGGCACCAAAGCCTGTGTTCCAGAAGTGTTTCACTTGCATCCAGTGCCATGCAGACAAAGCTAAGTACTTTTGATTGCTAAACTGCTTTACTTATCTTGAGTGATTGCCGGTGTTTCCTGCTTTTATTGTGCATTTCATAGCAGTATTTGCTTATGCTGTAAGACTGTCTTGAAATTGCATTCATAAAGGGATTTCCAGCTAGTTTAATTGGTTCGTGGTAGCATTGCACTTTTCGGTCTTTTCTACTGTGTTTATTCGTCTTGAGGCAGAAGGTGTTTGCCTGGTTTGCCTAAGTTGGGAAACACACAAAAGGGCTCAGAATAATTGATTCGTTGGCCAGAGGGCTCATTAGTAATTTTCTACCTTTCTTGTGCTGCTACAAAATTTGGTGCGTTTGCTTGGAGCTGCTCACCGCACAGCAGCAGTTAGCAGTGTCCTGTACAGCAGCAAACACCTAGAAAGCAAAATTTCCCAATAGAACAGTTCATAAAACTGTAGTTTAAATATAGAGTGAAAACATTGCATATTGACAAACTTAGAGCAGTCAGCTGAGTGGCAATACCTGTAGATTTAGCAAAATTCAATATTGCGTAAACACTAAAGTTAGTAGAACTTAGTACTGTTTGTATAATCTGCCCCCAAAAAACACCCTTATTACTCTACACCAACAAAGCACTCAATAGTCTTCTACCCCAATACACCACTTCCTATAGTTCACCAATCACAGGACTAGATAGCGTGGATATGCAATTTCCTAACTTCTCTGCAGCCAGCTTGGTGAAGATGGGTATCTTGAGACAATGCAGAAATTGTCTCATGTTTACAGATAAACACAAAGAAAATAGAC
Organism: Protopterus annectens; assembly: GCF_019279795.1. Classification (NCBI taxonomy): domain Eukaryota; kingdom Metazoa; phylum Chordata; order Ceratodontiformes; family Protopteridae; genus Protopterus; species Protopterus annectens. The sequence continues at coordinate 758,839,952 of NC_056731.1, forward strand.
ACACACTGTGAGAGGTGTTCTTATTCAATGACACTGGAGGCTAAACTCTCACATACTAGCATGCATTAGGTTGTCACACACAACACAAACTAACATGCTGAGGCACTTAAAAGCAATCTTCCTAAACAACAAAATCACCAAGACCACCCACTGGCAAAGCTAAGCAAGCCAAAAGGCACTTAGAAAACACAACAAACACCTAACACCACATAGACTCACACTCAATGAATCCCTAAACACTAAGCCCCTAAGGCAAGAAAACATATTTCCCAGGACTATCGTCACAGGGGGCTCCATTGTAAGACATACTGAAGCCCCTCTAACCAGGCTGAATAAGATGATAAAGATTAGTTGTCTATCTGGAGCCAGGATCCAGCAAACTGCACATACAGTCAAGTCATTACTCCACAGGTACCATTACGATTCCATCATAGTCTATGTAAGTGTAAATTACCCGAGACAGCCCATGACTATATGGAGAGATACATTATGGACATCTCAGACTGTGCATCTCAGGGTGGTATGAGCCTAGCATTGAGCAGCACATTACAATCACGGAGGATGATGCCACAACATGAGCAAAAAATGATGTATTTTAACGAGTGGTTGTCCTTCTGTCATCATTCTAAGGGGATCTAATATTTATCAGCTTGTCAGGCCATGGTTAACAGCTGATATTGCTTTGGCAAGGATGGTCTGTATGTGTCCCCTTTAGGCTTTTGAATATTGGCTAAAACTATCTAAACCATAGGGCCTTTTTTAAGCAATGCTAAATTTCCAAACCTGCAGACATAGCTAAATCAACTCAAATGAACCTCAAAGTGTTGCTGCTCAGTGCCAGGAGACTGGCTAAAAAACTACAGTACCTCAAACCCCTCCTCTCATTCGAGTATGCAGATATCTGTGCAGTTAGAGAGACATGGTATAAAGCGACAGTGTGCCCTGACAGTGCAAGGTTTCATTGCCTTCCACACTTTTAGACCAGTAGCTGTACAGACATGGGCTAAGGGTGGAGATGTCAAGAAAGACTGACAAGCTGGAGTTCCTCCATGTGCAGATCACCATAGAGAAAATTCAGAACCATATCCTAGTCAGCTACAGGTCACCCTCTGTATCCCAAGAAGCTCACATTGCATACTTGGTCCTGCTGGAGGCACTTAACCATCCGAACACCATGTCGTGTGACATGTCAAAAGTCACGTGAGACTTTAATTGCCTCTCTACAGAATGTGAATCCTACATACCTTCAAATCTACAGGCACAAAGATTCCTGGACTTTGCAAATACAAACACTCTTGACCAAATAGTGAATACGCCCACTAGAGGCTCCAACATAGAGGTCCTTGTACTCACAAATGAGAGAATGCTGCATCCCCCCAATGTCTCATCCTCCTTGGGTGGGTCCATAAAACTGTATCCATCAAAATAAACTCTGTAACCCAAGTAAAACCAATAACCGAACTATTCCAAGGCAAACTCTTTTATTAAGTGACAGTTTGTCAAAATACAATGCCCCTCAAGAAGCACAGCAGCGTACAATGAATTGCTCTTAGAAACTCTGTACAACCATATCAATGGCTGCAAACAGAGGCTGCTGTGCCTACCACAAGCCCAGAACTTACCCCAGAAACAAGCCTCCCTGGTGGCATCCCAAATTAAACAGGACATACAACAAAAGGAAAAAAATAATCGCAAAAATCAGGAAGGGTAGTTCCCATAAAATAAAAAAACTATCTCAAACTAAACAGACAACTAAGAAGGCTAACTATGTAGAAAAAGCCAACTTTGAGGTTAAGATAGCCTCCCAAGTGAAAGATAACCATAAGGCCTTCTTCAGCTAGGTCAGAAACCACAAAGGCAACACATAGCAATGTACTGAACTGGTGGCTGATGGTGCCACATCCACTGTGCCTAGAGATATAGAAAACCTGTTAGAAGATTCATTCAGTTCAAACTTTACCCCCCCAAAAATACTCTCAAACATAACCCCTCCAGCTATAACAAGGAAGCATGTACTACTAGCATTTACTAAAGCCAAGAGCACAGCCTCAAAGAGCCCTGATAATATCCCGGGATGCCTCCTGAATAATCTAAATACAACTTATCAGGACTCCTAAAGTCACTATTTAAATGTAGTCTTACAACAGGCTTTGTACACTGCAACAGTCATCCCCCTTCATGAGGGACGACCTTCAACAAATCCTGGAAACTAATGACCCATTAATCTGACTAATATCTGCAAAGCCATGAAAGACATCTTGGAAATTATTAACAAGGACATTAGAGATCTTCAGTCACTGGGCCCATCCCAGTTTGGCTTTGTCGAATTAAGGCGATGCTTATTGAACCTAGTGGGCTTCTTTGAAAAGGACACTAAGGCAATGAGCAAGGGGAAAGAGGTACACACTGCCTTCTTAGACTTGGCTAAATCATTTGATACAATACCTCAAAACTCAGGCACTGTCAACAAACTTACTGAACTAGACATAAACCCCTTGATGATATACTGGATAGCTAGCTGGCTCACAGATAGGACCGAAGTTAAGATTGGTGAAGCCACCTCCACAAAGAGGTCAGTCACCAGTGGACTCCCTCAGGGCTCTGTTCGGGGCCTGCTCCTCTCTGGCATCCATTCCTCAGAAGTCAAAGAATGTCAGGGGCCTCTGGTTGACCAGGTTCAAAGAAGGATGAAAACAGAGCAGTCATCGAATCCCCCCAAGATGAGAACATCCTCCAGGAAGGTCCAACAGACATGGGAGTCTAGTCCATTGCCAGGGGCACTTTCCATTTGTGTGGTGTGGCACAGACATGCATTTATTAAGAAATCAAGGATTTTCTGAACAGTGGTTTCTGTACCCAAGACTACCTGAACAGGGTCAGAATCTTACAATCCTGAAGTGGAACAGCAGCAGCAACATTCTTAACTGCCCTGACTTGGGATAAATGAATAGCTTGCTAAATGCTGTGACTACTGATGATGCAAGGGAATTGTAAACTTTATCTTAGTGGCAGTCAATAGGTTTTGGTTGATGGAAAATAACATCTGGGAGTTGAAGGCTGTTCATTTGATAGACCTGGAAATGTGGAGTCTTATGAAGGTGAATGTCCCTTGGTGAGATGCAGAAACCACATCCAGATTAATTAGCCATTGTGACTGCAGTGTACAAATACAGTTTATACTGTGTGTCCTAATGAGGCACATGGATCTCAAAATACCAAGAGCTAATGGCAGGAGAACAGATGAAAGGAAAAGTTTATGAGAATGAGAGGAGGTGGCAATCCAGATACTGTGTTACTGGGCATTATGATATGGTCTTATAATCCATCTGGCACACGGCTGGGGATGGGGGACTGGATGACTTGCAGTTGAGACAAGATAGCTGGGAAATTTGGGGGGGGGTAGGGTCTGACTGACTCTATATGCTGGAGGGCTGTACAGCTGGGCAACTCTGTTGTGGTGTTTGAATTCCTTTTGAACCTCCCACTGAACAGAAAGTCACTGCAGCTATATAAAGATTGTAGGCTTGGGGATTATATTGCATAAGTGGGGAAGGTTTTGCTGCTCTTAACACTGACTCCCAAATGGTTGTAAAGGTTGAGGTGTGCAGCTCTGAGAATGGCTCCAGTTAATGTCAATGGCCATAGAGATAAGGTCAAGAGGGACAAGTACCAAGTCATATTTAAATACCTGAGGGCACAAGTCTAGTTAGCCAAATACATGCCATGGAAAGTGGAATTATGGGTAAGGTCACAGGAATTTTTAATCTGCTGTAGGCTCCAGGTTCTGAAGCCAACTGTTGGGTGGCTCCTTTCTTTCTTTCTTTTTTTCCCCATACTGACATAATTTTATTTGCAAACATTATACATCACTTATAATATATCCAGTCATTGATAGTCGAACATTATATAGCTCACTCAGATCCTGCCTTCTTTTAACCCTCGTTCTTCCTCTGCGTGCATTGTTCCCACAATTCCAACTTTTTCTATGCTATTTGCTCCTACCCTTTTTGTTGCATATTTGTGATACATACATATATCCTCCATTGTTTCTTTGTGAATTGCTTATCCAATCTCTCTAATCCAATTCTTTCTAACCTCCTCTGATTCTTATAGTTATTGTGCAGCACTGTCTATACTCTAATTATTCCTTTTTAACAGGAGTTTCTGCTCTAGATTATATCAAAAACTCTACCAGTGCTGGTCTTTCGCTTAGGATTCCCCTATTTACTTTTCTTTCCCCTATACTCTGATATCAGTCCTTGATAGGGAAGGCAATCTCTAGCCTGCAGTTCAAATAAATTATTGGCCTCTTCCCATTCTACTACTTTTCCCTCTCTAGTGATTTGGTGCCAATACCTTGGTAATTTTCCAGTTTTCTCCAATAAATTCCAGCCCTCTCTTGCCTATTGTCTGTATCCCTATCAGCAGAATCTCCTTTCTCCTTTCCCATGTTGGCTTAGTTCTTAGAATACTTCCTTTAAGGGACTTCTTTGTAAGCTGGTGCAGAATCCTAACTAATTTCTTCACAAGTGTGTGTGATGCACAGAATCAGAAAAAAAACAGAACAATTAAACTCAAGTTAAACAGGTGTCTAAGGCTGCTGAGAAACAGCTGCAAACTCGAAGGATAAAACAATACAGTGTACCTTTCCACCTACATTGAAAACCTCTTCCACTTAGCTTGGAAAGTCTGACAAATATAAGGTTTGGTGGCAGCTTTAGTAACTGCCAGGACATCTAGTGGAAGGTTCAGTGGGACTGCAGGAGCTAATGGAGATTTCAATCCTTGAAGCAAAACATGCGGTCATCTCAAAAAAGGGACTTCCCTGGCTTATACTGGGATAGGTTGTTTTTCTGTTTAATATCCAGGAGCCTATCAACACACTGCTTCTTGCCCATAACGAGTTTCAGTGATGAAGTTTTCATATTTCATTTTAGTATGCTTGAAATTGGCAAGAAGACCGACAGAAAAGCACAACGGAATCTTCTCTGACTGAAGACAGAGCACATTAACTGCTAATGTCCCCTCAACCAGTTCAACTGAGGAACAAGGGCAGAACCACGTCCCTAGCTGGTGAAAAGGCTGATCTTCACAGTGCCCTAGGTCCAAAACACCTGACTGGAGAGGTCACCCTTATATTTAGTTCCAAGAGAAGACTGGGACTGTAGTTCAGGGAGTCCACCGGTACTTCACCGGCTTATTAACTTCTCTAGGTTATGGACAGTTGTGAGAGACATGTCCTAGACATAAATCACTTACCTGTACAGCAAGTACACATGCTTGCTATGGGCAGTGGAAACACTGATCTCCGTGGTGCCATATTCCCCAAAAACCTGACCAAAGAGGTCATCCTTATCTCCTTAGCTGGATACTGCAACTGAGAGTACACCAGCACTTTATTTTTTCCCTAGTTATAAACAGCTGTGAGGGGACACAACCAAGTCCTGAATCGCATATCTGTGCAGCAAGTATGAATGCATGCTACCCTACCTTTTCAAGTACATTATAGCTTGGTTGCCTCGCTAGATTAGGAGATGATGTAGTCTCAATTCTCCTTCTACAGTTTGCAGGGTTGTAAAACCTGTCCTTAAATTAAGCATATTTACAAGTACCTCCCTTGCCTGTGATCTTCTCTTGCCATGCCACAGAGAGGAATAGTTGCGGGCTTCTAACCTCCAAGTGCAGCATCCAAAGGCCTGCAACGGAGGTAACTGGCTAAAGGAGAACAAACTCCTGAGAGAGAATGGTAGGAACAATCTACTAGCATACAACTCATTCACAGGGGTTTGACACCACCGAGTGCCACAGAGTTTGAGCTTCCAGACACCTCTATATCCCACCCAAAACATCCCTCCTGAACACCTCTGCTGTCAAAAATGATTAAAACATAAGAGTATCTAATTCAGTCCTGTTAAAGAGAATCCTCTGTGCTGGGAGAAGAAAAACTTCTAATTTACAAAGATCCCTAAGGACTGCAAACATGTCAGGAATCAAGCAAAAGCCACTACTAGGGAGTTATTTTACTAGACCACCAACAGCCAGTCATCTAGGTAGGGAAGACAAGGAAGACCTTCCTCAAGGTCTCAACTGAGAAAGAAAAGACCTTAGTAGACACACTGGACAAAATGCTAGCTCAGATGGCAAGTAGAGTCCACCCAGAATCCCCGATGGGGACTTCAGATGCTTTTGTATCAGAATGCATCCACTTTGTCTAGTGGCACCATTTAAGTATCCTCAGGCAGCAACAGACATGACAAACTGGGTGACCTTTATCCAGTTTTTAACACACAACAGGCCCTCATTGAAGCAATGAATGTTCAAAATAGTATGGAAGCTTCCTGTCCCTTTTGGAATGAGGATGAGGTAGCAAAGAAGCCTAATTACACATTCTAAAGGAGAAGGAGACTAAAATCCCTTTGAGAAGTACAGTCCGTCTTGTTCTAGGATATCCAGGAAGACTGAGTGGCATTTTGAAAGAGTTCCTTATGTGACATCCAATAATTTGAAGATAAGGGTCTGATATCAAATCCATAATTCAATTGTTCTCTCAAAAATGGGGTAAACGCAGTTAACTTTCAATAGCTGCAAGATCCCCAGAGACATTTACCTCCTTGAAGACTTAGCAGTCGAGGGGGATCTATGTGGCTCTCAGTTACTCCTCTCATCTTACCAGAGGGCTCTTCTCCCTAGGAAGCAGCACATGGTGATAGTGTGTCATAAAAAACCTGCAGTGATTGATGCCTGTTTTCTCATCTGCAGGTTAACAAAGAAGTCCTAAGAAGCTAGCCCAAAGAGCACTTCTCCCATAATGGACAGTCCAGAACAGTCTGCCTCATTCCATTCTTAGAGTGCCTGAGCCATTTCAGGAACATTGCAAACGCTGCTGTTCTTATTAAAGCATCACAACAGCAAACTTTACAGTGGGCTACATGGAAAGCCACTGAAAAATACAACATGAAGGTGTTCTCTAGGATTTCCTCAATCTTAGAATCAGGGGAACCCTTACAATTATTTTTATTCCAATCTGGGAGGTAACATGGTTTCTGAAGTCCAAAGTGGCAAAAAACACATTCTTACCCTACAAAGTCTAAATCTTGTGATGTCTTATCTAGTTTTAAAACAGAAATATACTGTGGTCCCAGACACTTCTGCTGGCATACAAATATCTGGCCTAAGATAATTGGCCAGGAATTTACTCCACTCTGCTGGGGACTGAAATATAACACTTGCATTCTTTGAAGCTGGAGAAGTCTAATAATGGATATGTATTTATTTACTTATTTATACTAATTTATTTGTGTGTGTTAACCTTGGCAAAACACTGATCCATGCACATCTTTCTCAGACCGTGGGTGCTTTCTGATTAAGCGACTTGCTTAGTCACACAGGGGGAAAAGTATAGACTGAGGGAATCATACCCAGGACTAGAGCACCTTGTTAGCAGTTTGCTGACTTAATTATCTACCCTACTGTCAGGCACTAAAGGGTATTCATTGGTTCTTGCCCTTGACCCTAGTTTAACTTTTGCAGGCTGAGGCAGAGGTGCAAAAGGACGGTCAATCAAGGACATAGTAGGGCTCATCACCTTTACAGATGAGGGGTCATCTAAAGAAGGGCTACTGAGGGGAACCTCATTTTCCTTGTGTGTTTCTGAAGTAAGTACTTTAGATGTCTCAGGATTCCCCTCCATGAGGAGACATAGAAGGATAGGGAAGCAGTGCTTCACCATTCTCTCCCTTCTGTGCACTTCTGACAAACAGTGAAGATTACCACAAATATACCCAAAAAGTCTGAACAATAACAAATTCCACAGTAACTGCTTAGCTCTTAAAACTTTTATTGGGAGGGCATGACAAAATCCTGAACAACAGAAGCACTATTAAACTGTCAAACACATCTCTTGTATACGAAAATAAACAGCAGGAGTAATTTATAGACAGGTTCTCCCCATGACCATGAACATGCTAAAGTTGGAACTGTAAAATTAATTAAATTTATACAAACTAGCATAAGGCAATTTCCAACTCTATTTCAGTCATTCTGTTCCAAGAAACTCTGTATTAGAGAGACACTAGACTTCTCCTTTAGTTTCACATTTTCCAAAGACAATGGCAAGCATACAATAAAAGTGCATAGAGAAAAAAAAAAGTAATAATTCCTAGTCAGCAAATCATAGCCCATCAGGCATTGTTTTAAACAACTCATGAAGTATTTACTTTAACTTTACCACTGTTACATGGTAGTGAATGTGGCTTTTAGCCCTAAGCAACACTGCATTATATATGAGCCACTGCCAAATTCTAATTATGATGTTACAACTGGTCCGCGAATGATTGGTAGTCGATTTTTATGGTGCCGAGTTGCCAGCCCGACGCCCAACCTTCAACGAAGGCAAACCCATTCACACATGTCTTTCGAATGCCACTCGACCACAGGGAGGACAAGCAGACTCCACACAGAAGGCGCTCCAGCCGAGAATCGAATGGGAGAACCTCTTGCTGTGAGGCGACAACGCTACCGCTGCACCACCGTGGATTATGATGTTACAACATGTAAAGAAATGTAATGCAGCAATGGGAACATACAAGCCCTCGAGAACCATAAGGAAGCTATACACACTGAAGGCTAAGTGCTGAAAAGGAACTTCAGTTTCAAACATAACAGCAAGATTAATGTATCCATCTTTCAAAACAAAACCTCGTAAGACCTTAGACAAAGTCATTAATATTTTATGACTTTTTTAAATACAAATTGAATATAAACTCAGATAAAGTTGCACTTTGGGGTAAAAACGACACCAACGATGACACTTTACTTGATAAAAAAAAAGCCAATTGATGGAAAATATTAGCAAAAATAACTGTCCAAGCCTATTTTCTTAAATGTTACTGAACAAGCTTTAGCTTCTTGATTTGTATTATCGACATGCATTGAAATTCAAAACATTTAAAAACAGTAACATTTTTGTCATGAAGCTACTCTACATGGCTGCATTTACTACATGCATATTTCATGATACATGGCTAAATCAAGGCAGCCACTGACAGAAAACAGGCAAAATGTTGCAGTTTTGCAATGCCACTGATATCATGTAAAATTCAGTAGTTACCCTTATCAACCATATATATGACTTTCCTCAGATGTGATCCTTGATTTCTTTGACCGCACCAAACAGCTGTGCTCAAAATCAGTATATACTCCTCAACTCCATGGTGCAATGCAATAAAGCCCTGAATTGTAAACCAGTTGGCTCATCTTCTATTAGTACCCTGGGTGAAACAGGAGCTGAAAAAAGGAAGATGCGAGATGTACCAGCTTGCCAGTCCTGGGGATGGGGAAGCAGCCTTTTTTCTGCTTCTCCAATAACCCTGCCAGATAACTTATATCTGCATCCAGCTGGTCCATTCATTTAGACAGAAGAGTCAGACATTACTGGACTAGGCAAAAGCTCTATGGCCCATCAGTTTCTGCCCAGGAATTCCAATAGTTTTTTCCATTCCTCAGAGACAGTCATGTGGTAGGGAGTGAGCCAGAATACCAGTCCTGGGGGAGAGCATACCCTCTCTCCCTTTAAGAAGCACACACTCAGTGACTCCAAGCTCTGCTGCTGCTGTCTCTTAAGGGGAAGCTTGCCTCCACACACTGAGTCTGTCTCAGCTAGCAGTTTAAAATGCATTGTGACAATGCAGGCTTGAACTCCAGTTGGCAATATACCAAGCGCTCCTGCTAGGTGTCACCCTTGTGGCACACCACATCCACCTCCCTGCCCCTAAGATAGGCAAGCTGACAGTGGCTGCTCCTTCATTCTCTGGATAGCTCCTATCAGTGCCCAAGCCACTGCTGAAACCCAGGTTATATGTAGTGTAATCAAGAGATTTATCTTCCTCTATAAAAGAGAACAGCCTCAGTTCAAACAGGCAATCTTATAACTGCAATACCAGTATCTAATCTAGTACAAACACGTACTAGATATGTAGCACAGAAGTTGGGGAAATGTGCTTGGCTTTTTCAAGCTGCTGAAGGGAGTATCTACCGTGCAAGCTAAGCTCCATGCATGCACAGTGAGAAGTTAATGAAACCACCAAGGTGATAAAAATTCATATATCAGCTGCCACAGCAGGGGGTAAGGTAAAATACTCCTTAGATCTGTATCACTGCTTAATTAGTCTTGAAGATACTGTAGTTCTGCAACCTGAGGACCAATTAGGGATAATTATCGTCCATAATTTAACAGTCAGATATCTCTGACAGAGCACAGAAAAGTAGGCAGAGAGGGGCACAAACAATCGTCTGTCAACAAATGGACACAAGACGGATAGGGGAGGGTGCCAATAAATGTTTTTGCCTGCCAGTCAAACAGAAATCAGAACACACTAATCAGCAGCCAAAAATTCACTCAAAGATGGATCTGGTCAAACTGCAAAAATGCCTTGCTTCACACAATGTAGCTGTTTGAAGGTACTGAGCATTAATTACTTGGACTTAATACAGAATATGGGCAGCCCATAATTATGAGTTCCTAATTATGTCCCCTTCCTTCAAGTGTTACAAAGTATCTGCTACGGTTAAGTAAAACTGTAATGATGCTCAGATGTCATACTCACAAAAGTTATATTTAATTACTTTTGAAGGTTTGGATCTACCTTTGATTTGCCAAGCTAACTGAGAAAAAGATTAAGGTTCAATGGGCTGGCTAGTTCCACTGGTGCAGTGGTGATCATGTCACAGGCGACAAGAGTTCAATTAGCAGCCAGGACATAGAGTGGAACTTGTGTGGGAAAGATAGGAATGCCTATACCGAGACAGAAGGGTAGGGTGGGGACATCAAATGCCACAGTCCAACACAGGAGGGGTGGGCATTGCTAAAGATGGTCAGAGGGCAGGTGTTCAACTAGCAACAAGCTACTTTGGCTGTAACTCTCATCACAAGTGCAAAGCAGCATGTTCTCCCCTTCCCCATAGAGATGTAGGTTGTTCATTCCACTCCCCACCCAGAGGAGGGGAGAGGACCAATGTAAAATGCCCTCACTGCTTGGATATCAGCAAGGACACAGATAACCCTCATGGCTTCCTGTGTGATAGTTTCTCTGAATGGTTCTTATTGCCATACTGGGAAATACTAAGTATAATGGAACAAAATCAGCACAGCCCAACTGGAGGAGGTTTGATGGTATTCATGGATAGGAACAAAAAGTACCTTAAAAAAGATTCAGAAGACTGCCTCTGCTTTATTAAGGCCTACTACCACGAGTTAACAGTTTTGTAGCCCTGATCTGAATACTCAGCTTTTTAAGTACATAAATGGGAAAGTTAAGTGTGTATGATATTAAAGCAATGAAGTTCTTTCATTGTAAAATTAATTTATTCTTGAGGCTCAATGTACTGACAAACCACTTCACCTGTTTTTTTTTTGGGCCTTTTTGAGGCATATCTTCAAACCATCCACTGAAGTTCACCCCTTTCCACATAACCCTCCAGTGGTATTCCTGACTTATATGAGAGAGATCAATTCTCCCATCATAGGAGGAATGCTTGCCCATAATTGAGAAAAAGTGGACAGGATGGGCATTCTCTAGTCATGACTACCACCACAGTACTGATTGTTGGGTCTCCAAACATTATTTGTGGTTAGTTATCATGACAGGATAGGTCTCTCGGAAGACCATTATTCTTTACCTTAGCAGACCTACCCCCCCCCCCCCCCCACACACACACACAAAAAATGTGCTTGCAACACACCATAGCAATGGATACACACTTCAGCACATGCATCCTTAAATCCATACAAACTAAATTAAACTGGTGTAAAGCCTGTTTTGTTCCATCCTAAGGCACAAGCTCCACAAAAGTGGTGTCAGCACCACCTGTACTCCACTTTCCCAAATCCGAAAGGAAAAATCAGTCATTTGGCCACTTTTGTTTTATTCCTGCCAAACCTACTTGCTTCCAGGGTTCTCTTCTGTACCTGGGTCACTAGTAATGTACCTTAGTGTCTTGCCTCTACCCTTTCTAGGCAAGACAGCTGCATTTCTTGCCAAAATAAATTTTATTTTGTAGCCAAGCAATATTTGTGACTGGGCAGCAATTACAGAGTCCATATCTCCCTTTTCAAAGGAGATTCCAATGTGTTACTTCTTCATAATGAAAACTTACAGATGGGAAGAAAGAGTTAAAAGAATGCTAAAATCTCAAACAGGGACACTCTACACATTAAGGTACATGTTTATGAGCAAGTCAAAAACTGAAATGCTCGGAGTTATGAGCACAATGTTAATGCAAAAAAATATTGTGTACGTCTATACTTAAAACACACAAATATTTCATATAAAAGTGACAACAAAAGGGATTAAACTTGACATTTGTAAGTTTAATGAATAAAAATATTAATAAAGTTATAGAAAACATTTGTGGGAGACTAATTTAAAACAACAAATCTGGAGTCACCAACAGAACTCAAAACTCATTCTTTTAATGAGAAAATCAAAGGTCATATTTATACGGATGTACTTGTTTAGTCCAGGCAAAGGTATTATGGAGAATTTACTATCAGGTAAGGGGTTCACAAAAATTTACTAAACTGGATAAAGGTATACAGTTTTTTTTTTTTTTACAGAAAAGTTAATTAGTTGACATGCTGGCACTCATTTTCCTTTTAGGAAATGTATTAAGAAAGGATCCGCGGTGGTGGTGCTGCGGTAGCATTGTCGCCTCACAGTAAGACACTGACCGGTTCGACTCTCAGCTACAGCGTCTTCTGCGTGGAGACATGCATGAATGAGCATACCTTCGTTGAAGACTGTGCGTCAGGGCTGGCAACTCGGCACGTAAAAATCAACTGCCAATCATTAGCGGACCGGAGTTCCGCTGTGGCGACCCCTAACTGGGAAAAGCCGAAAGACACAACATTAAGAAAGGATATTATGTCCATTACTCTATATCCAATCTATGAACAGCTTTATTTGAAAAATTAGAGAAGAAAGATCCAATGCAAGCCATTGCTGGTAAAAATAATGATAAATTGAATATTTTTTTTTTACAGTTTGATGATGTACACATACTGGTTGTTAGATGGAAGAGCACTAAAATGTACACATCACAACAGATTTCAAAAGGAATTTCTGTATATCAGACCAGAAACAGGTTTTTATTCTGAAAGGGATTGGTACAGCAACTATATGTTGCCACAGTGAATAAAGCTCATAGTACTGCTGGTCTAAGATGCAGTTTGCCTTTGTTTTGTTACATGCTCTACAATGAATACAGCATTGTTTGTGCGATGTATGGATAAAGTCATAGCAAAGCAGTACTGTGTATAAGAAAATGCAGAGATGTAGCAACACTAACAAGTTCTGAATGATGACTGCATATTTCTACTGTAAATCACAGATTTGAATTTTGATTGGAAAAAAATTTCCAGAACATCTTGTTTTCATGTACTTAGGAGTCCGTAGTTCTGCAATGTTTATTTATTTATTTATTTTATTTAACATTTGTTTACTGGGAAAGTCCGATTTGGAATGAGCCAATTTTCAGTGAAGGCCTGGGAGAAACACTACAGATGCATGTCTTTGTAATGTGGAAGGACCCGGACCACACGGAGGAAACCCACACAGAACACAGGGAGGACATGCAGACTCCACACAGAAAGCACCCTGGATGAAAATCAAACCGGAGAAAGTACAGTTTTGTACCTACCATAAATGTAGATGTCCGATAGGAATGCATCTGCAGTCCTTACAAATGGGTTGTCCTGTCGTCAGGCAGCCCTTCGGTCGGCCGGATTCCAAAGTCTGGGTCTGGCCTCGGCTGGTGTCGCACTTCACCCGACGTCATCGCTGCAGTTTTTCGGGTATAAAGGCATCAGCCAACGCCATTTTCCTCAGTGTTTCTTGCCCCAGATGCCAGGTGCCCTCTTGGATGGCTAAATTTGGATAAATGCCAATGTTTCCAAATAGTAGAGAGCAAACACATAAAATAAGCATGTATGTACATATATACAAACAAATACACCATAATAGATCCCCCCCAAGCTAGCTGAAGGATGGCAAATACCCTAGGAGTACCACAGAGGGAAGGTGGGTGGGTAATCCTGACTGCAGATGCATTCCTATCGGACATCTACATTTATGGTAGGTACAAAACTGTACTATGTCCTTCAAGGATGCATCTGCAGTCCTTACAAATGGGTAGAATACCATAGCTAAACTAGGGGAGGAGGAAAAAAGAGAGATTATGGTGTAGTTAGGATCCCTTGCAAAACAGCAGTGGCAAAACCTGCTCGGGATCTAGAGTATAAAGGTAAATTGTAATGCTTGGCAAATGGATGCACGGAGGTCCAAGTAGCAGCCTCTATAATGTCCTTGGTAGCCACTCCTCGTAAGAAAGCTGTGGTAGTGGCTGTAGCCCTTGTGGAGTGAGGCCTGATGTTCTCTGGAGTATTCTTTCCATGGTAGGAGTAACAAAATCTAATGCAATTTCCTATCCATTTGGAGATTGTCTGTTTTGAAATTGGTTTTCCTTCCTTTCCTGTTGCATATGTTACCAGAAGCTGGTCAGTTTTTCTATTGGACTTGGTCCTGTCCAGGTAGTAGCGTACCTGTCTATGTACATCCAAGGTATGCAAGAGTCTTTCTCCCCTGTTCTGTGGGTTGGGGAAGAATGTAGGTAGGTGGATAGCCTGATTTAAAGACACTCTGGATACCACCTTAGGCATAAATGTAGGATTTGTTCTCATGGACACTCTATCCTGATGGAAGATCAGGAAGGGTTGCACTGCCATTAATGCCTGTAGTTCAGAGACCCTTCTTGCTGAAGTTATTGCCAGCAGGAAAGCAGTCTTCCAGGATAAGTATTGTAATTCTGCTGTTGCTGCTGGTTCGAAAGGGGGAAGTGTCAATTTTTCTAGCACAAAGTTCAAGTCCCATGCTGGCAATGGTGGTTTCCTGGGAGGTTTTACATTTTTAATTCCTCTCAGAAACTGTCTGAGCAGAGGATGAGAGAAGACAGGAGGATCCAAGCTGTATTCTGCTGAAATAGCTGATGCATGTATCTTGATGGAAGAATAGGACAGGCCTGTATGGAAGAGCTCTGCCAAGTATTCCAGGATGTTGGCTATGTTTACCAGTGTCACATCTTTTCCCTTTGCAGTACTCCAAATGAGATATATTTTCCATTTTGCTGCATAATTCTTTCTTGTTGAAGGTCTACGAGCCTCCAGGATTATGTCTTTAACCCTTTGGAATAAATTTGGGTTAATTGCTCTTATGTAATGTTCCAGGCAGTTAGCTGCAGAGTTTTCAGGTTTGGATGCAGGATGTTGTAGTTGTTCTGTGTTAACAGTAATGGGATCAGGGGTAGTTGTCCATATTTGTTCCCGAGACATGCTCCTCAGCAATGGGTACCAATGTTGTCTTGGCCAGTCTGGAGCTATCAGAATGATCCTTGGACGTTCCTCTTTGATCTTCAAAAGCACCTTGTGCATCAAAGGAAGTGGTGGGAATGCGTATGCTGTCAGGTTTTTCCAACTGAAAGATAGGGAGTTCACCTTCCAAGCAAGTGGGTGGTACGTCCTTGTGCAGAATTTCTTTAGCTGGTGATTGAGTGGGGATGCAAATAAGTCTATTTGTGGTAATCCCCATTGTCTTGTGATGGCTTTGAAGATGTCCGGATGCAGCATCCATTCGTGGGCATCTGTGGTAGTTCTGCTTAATATGTCTGCTAGAATGTTTTCTTTTCCGGTACAAAATTGCTTGTAACTGAATGTTGTAGCTCAGAGCCACATCCCATAGGTCCAGTGCCAGCCGGCATAGGGGATATGAATGTGTGCCTCCCTGTTTGTTGATGTACCACATAACTGTGGTGTTGTCTGTCCTTATCATCAACTGACCTTCTTGGAGAAATGGTCTGAATGACTGGATTGCCAATTTTACTGCCAGCATTTCCTTTAGATTTATGTGCAGGTGCAGCTGGTCTTGAGTCCATAAGCCTTGTATGCACTTGCCCAGCATGTGTGCCCCCCAACCGAGGTCTGAGGCATCTGTCGTGATGGTTTGGCTTGGTTGACTGTTGCAGAAGGGCAATCCTGTGTTTGATTGACAGGCCTGAGCCCACCATAGGAACTCTTGCTTCAGGCATGGGATTATTGGAATTTTGGTTTCTAGGCTGTGCTTGTGTTGGGACCACAAATTCTTTAGGTACCACTGTAGCTTTCTCATATGCAGTCTGGCATGAGGGACCAGAATTATGCAGGATGCCATGAAGCCTAGGGCTTGTAGTACTTTTCTTGCAGTTAGATGGTTCTGCTTTGTTAATGCCAAAAGTAGAGAGGTAGTTGCTCTTTCTTTTCTGCAGTTAGGAATGCCATTTGTTTTGATGTGTCCAGCTCTGCACCCAGAAAGGTTATTCTTTGGGATGGAATCAGCCTTGACTTTTTATATTGACTGTATATCCCAGGGCTTGCAGCAGGTAAATGACTCTTTGTAAGTCTTCTGTTAGCTTGCTTTTGTTGTCTGCTTGTATCAGGCAGTCGTCCAGGTAGGGATAAATTTGGATCCCCTGAAGTCTGCAATGAGCAATTACTGATGCCAGGCATTTCGTGAACACTCTGCTGGCAGTAGATAAGCCAAAGGGCAATGCTGAGAATTGATAATGCTCTGATCCTGCAAGAAATCTGAGGTATCTTCTGCAAATTGGTCGTATGGGGACGTGCAGGTATGCCTCCCTGAGATCTAGAGTTACCAGCCAAGACTCCTTGCCCAGCATGGGAAGAAGCTGCTGTAGTGTCAGCATTTTGAATTTTGGAACAATGAGGAATGTGTTTAAAGCGGACAGGTCTAGAATAGGCCTCCATTTGTTCTCTTTTCTTGGTACCAGGAAGAGTCTGGAGTAAAATCCCTTTCCTTGCTCCATAGATGGTACCTTTTCCACAGCTCTTATTCTTAATAGTTGAGATATTTGCTTTAGAGCCTCTGCCCTTTGAGTAGGTGGTAGGTTTGGCATTCCTCTCTTTCCTGGTAGAGTATGGAAATGGAACCTGTAACCTTGGTCTATAGTTTGCAAAATCCATTTTTCCCTTGTGATGCAATGCCAGTTTTTTGAAAATAAGGTTAGCTTTCCGCCTAAGGGTGCTTCTAGTTGTTCCCTGGTAGGCGGTGCCACAGCCAAGTCACTGTGATTGTGTTGTTGTAGTGGTGGTGGCTGCGTCCGTGCCTCGCTGGTTGTTACCTTGCCACTGGCGTCCCCTGTAGGCACCCCTGGATTGGTTTCTGCCTCTAGAACGCCTATTCCTGCCTCTCTGTGTCTTAGATGAGTCCGGAAAGGACCAATTCTTGGAGGGCCAGTTCCTGCTAAACCTTGGAGGTTGAACCTGTAAGAAATCTTTCACTGTTTGTACAGATTTCGCCTTCTCTTCCATCTTTTTTAGTACCTGCTGTGCAGGGGAACCAAATAAATTGACCTTGTCCATGGGTGCATCCAAAAGCTTTGATTTGACATGGTCTGGTAATGCCTGTTCTTTCAACCATGCATGTCTCCTGATAACTGTGCCAGTCATGGCTGATCTAAAGGAAGCCTCCAGTGCATCATAGCCACATTTTAAAGAATGGTTACTAACCTGCTGTATGTTATGTACCATATCCTGAACATATTTTTATCTAAAGATTCTTCAGAGGACAGCTTTTTAGTTAACTGGTCAAGCATAAACTCTTGATATTGAATCATATGAAATTGGCAGTTCAAAGCCCTAGCTGACAAAGTAGCAGAGGTGTAAACTTTTCTACTCCATCTCTCTAAGGTCCTGGATTCCCTTTCAGAGTGGAGGGGGTTTTTAGTAGAAGTAGCTGCTACAGCTTTAGGGCCCTGGGAGATAGTCTCTGGATCTGCAAAAGGAGCCTTGTATAAATGGTGATGAGTGTCCGGGACCCTGTAGAACCTATCGGGCTTAGCAGGAGCCGGAGGTAATGAATCAGGAGCAGTGCAAGCATCATTAAATGCATCATCTACAACAGAAAGAACTGGAGGTATAGCTAAAGGCCTATGTTGTGGCAAATGTAGAAAGGTTCTAAGCCTTTTTCTGGAGTCTGAGAAATCTTGGCCCTGCCACTGAAATTGTTCCCTCATAGCATGCAAGGTTTCCCCAAAGGAAAATTCCTCAGGTGGAGATGCTGAAGGAATGGACTCTTCAGCATCAGAGTCTTCGTAAGGGGAATAAGAAGCCTCAGGAGGGTCTGTATGTTCTGAGTCATCAGAGGAATCATCTGTGGATACTGGCTCAGGGGGCTCTGTTCTAGGCCTCTTTTCTGGAGGTGGGTGAGAGGTCCTGTCTGGATGAGGCTGGGATCCACGAATTAAAGAAATGAGATCCTCAGCCAAAGAAAGCATATGGGAGCTGGTGCTGGGCCTGTGTGAGGGGGGTTTGGCAGGCACAGTTTTTGAAGCTTTGGCTGCTTTAGCCCTGGCAAAGGCCTTAGTAGACATGGCTGCAGGAGGCCTAGCAGCTCCACGTGCAGGGGTTGAAATATCCAGGGGAATAGTGTCTGATAATTCCTGAGAAACCGCAACAGAACGTTGGATTTCAGAAGCCGATTCTACCAGGTTAGAGGAGGCCTCGGTAGAAGGCATGGTTTCGGCTGAAGAACCGCTTGCTCGGTTTCGGCCGAAACCGAGACACTCGCGGTTTGCTTAATCGCGGTTTCGGTCGAAACCGCGGACCGCGAGTGCTGGTCCTTTTCTTTGCGTTTTTTGGTAATTTGCGTTGTCGGAGGATCCGACGGCATAATATAGGCAAAATCAGAGCCGAAAATCTGTTCAGCAAACTCCGACCGACGTCTAAGCGTCCGTCGGTTAAAAGAAGCACAGGCTAGACAAGCTGCTACGTCGTGGTCTGGGCCTAAACAATGTATGCAGTAGGAGTGGAAATCTTTATGAGGTATTTGTTTCCCACAAGATAAACAGTTATTCACTTTCTCTGACATCGGCTGAGGCAAGAAAGAGTCCCCAACGGGGTACTTAGCTTTTAGAAGTCTTGAAGTAGTATTCGGTAGTAGTAATCTCTGGATCTGACCGACCAGCACTTGCGAACAGCTTCTGCTTCGGGCGCCACGCGGCAAGAAAGACTGAGGAAAATGGCGTCGGCTGATGCCTTTATACCCGAAAAACTGCAGCGATGACGTCGGGTGAAGTGCGACACCAGCCGAGGCCAGACCCAGACTTTGGAATCCAGCAGACCGAAGGGCTGCCTGACGACAGGACAACCCATTTGTAAGGACTGCAGATGCATCCTTGAAGGACATCCTCTGGCTGTGAGACGGCAACACAAACCGTTGCACCACTGCATCACCCATGTTACTTTAGTGCATGTGAAACCTCACTTTATGCTGCCAAACTATTCTGAACAATAAATGTCTTGCCTTAAACTGCTTTTGGCTGAGTGGATTTACTAATGACGGATGTTAATAAGGAGCCTCTTAACACTGGTGCAAAGAAAACAGAATGTGAGAAGAACATTAAAAGTGTGTAAAGAAATCAAAGGAAAGAAAGAGGTTGTCTGAAAGAGAAAAACAGGGAATGAGACAATGAACACAGAGAAGTTTCACTCAATTAAAAAGGGAACCAATTATGTATTTGTTTTGTACAGGAGATGATGCTCCGAATATGGCATACTTGGGTAGAGTACATAAGTGTAAACATGCTCCATATATAGCTGTAAATGTCTCAGTATACTGTAGGATCACTGCTGTAGTGGAATTACACCACACACCAATGTCTGATCACTCAACCTGACTTCCAGAGCTTTCAGACATTCTGCCCTGCGCTGCTCTCTCCTATTCTGTGGGTAGCTACAAAGGGAGACTATGGTTATCGCCAACAAATGAGCATACTGAGCAAAAAAAGAGAGAATGAAAGTTTGTCCTACACTGAGCAGGAAAATTAGCTAAAAAGAGTATGTTACTCCCATGGCAGGTCATATCAGATTCTCAAAAATAAAAACAGAATCACAAGAGAAAGTGTGCATGTGGGGAGGGTGGCAGCTTACACTGCAGCAGAGATCCTACTAACAGGAAAGTACAGTTGTGTAATAACTTACTCTTGACACTAGATATCCTACTGATCACTGTTTCAGTATTCCTGACATATAGGTTTGTCACTGCTTACATGTGGCTGGGGTACCAAAGCTTTACCTTCCTGAGGTTGTATGTCCAAATGCATGATCTCACTTCAAAAGAGTAGGGGTAATATAGATGGACGTACCATCTCCAAGCCAGCAGCCTGAAGACTACAGTGAGAGGCAGACTGGTCAGCTAAGAGGGGGTGTAGCTTGGATAGGTAAGTAAACCCCCCAATTTATATGATACAGAGTACAATTAAAGCAAAGGGGGAGAAGAAGACTGAAGTAAGCCACACTTTGCCCTGACTGAAATCACTGCTACAGTATTCTTGACATATGGGTGATTCACAGAGCTGAAGGAAGTACAGAGAGGATGGCTGGCTACTGAGTAGACAAGCTGTCTAGCAGCCCAGACAGGACAGACCTAGAAAAGGCAGTCCTGGACCTAGAGAAGACATCAATTTTGTAGAGTATGGTGAAGGTGTGTACAGAGGACCGAGTAGCAGCTTCCAAGATAGACCTGGCATCTACTCCCTTGTGAAAAGCCCCGGAGTAAGCTACTGCCTTAGTGGAATGGGCTTTAGGGCAGGAAGGCAAGGACTTACCATAGTGTGAATACCAGAAGGAGGTGGCCTTAGAGATTAAAGTTGCACTAGTTTTTTGGAGACCAGCTGGTCCAAGTTAGGGCTCATAAATGATACAAACAGCTGGTCAGTTTTCCTAAAGTATTTAGTTTTAGACAGAAGAATGTCCAGAGAATGTACGATTCTTCCCCCTTATTTCTGGGATTGGGAAAGAAACTGGGTAGGTCAGTAGCCTGATAGAGGGGACAGCTTATTCATCACCTTAAGCATGAAGGATGGATTAATTCTGAAAGTAAACCTGTCTTTGTGGAAAATAAGAAAGGGCAGAATGGCCATGAAAGTAACTCAAAGTCTCCAAGCAGTGGTTAGAGCCAAGAGTACAATACTTTTCCAAGTGCAGAATTTTAAAGAAGCAGAAGATGCTGGTTCAAATGGATGCAACATAAGCTTTTCCAGCACAAAACTAAGATCCTTGGTATGTAAGATGCAGAACTCCTCTCAGGAAAAGCTTGCCCTCTGTTCTGGCCATAAGCAAGGGGTTGAGAGGCAGGCAGGGACGGGTGGTTGACAGGTGAACTTTTATGGAAGAGCAAGCCAAGTCTGAATGAAGTAATTTTCAAAGATATTGCAGGATAGCAGGGACTTGTGAGTGGCTCCTGACCATGTTTGCACCACCAGTAAGAAAACTTTTTAGATTCACCTGTGTAAGATTTTCTAGTAGTGGATCTCCTGGCTTCCTGATGCACGTTAACAACCTTCTCAGAGAAAAGGTATCTGAGGGATTAAAATCCTGTCATCCACAGAGTCAGGCCGAGTAAGGAAATATTTAGGTGGAGAAGACATCTTTTTTGTTGCATTCTAAGGTCCGGGTGCAGTTATCTTCCTATAAGTTCCCTTTGTCAGGTGAAATAGAAAGGGAAACCTATGCTGCCTCAGACAAAAGGGGGGTAGGGGGCAGTAAAAGGAGTTTGCGTGCTTCCTTTTCTACTTTTACAAGAATTTTTGGAAGTAGAGGGAAGGCAGAGAGGAACTTCCCTGTCCAGTGAAAGGAGAAGTCATCATTCCTCCAGGCTGACAGACAAGATTCCCTGGTACAAAATTGGGGAGCTGACAGCTGGTGATGCAGAGAGATCCATCTGAGC
Organism: Protopterus annectens; assembly: GCF_019279795.1. NCBI lineage: Eukaryota > Metazoa > Chordata > Ceratodontiformes > Protopteridae > Protopterus > Protopterus annectens. Next base: position 758,861,782 of record NC_056731.1, read on the forward strand.
CTTGCCCCAGTGAAGAGTAATTGCCTGGAAAACTTGTCTGTTTAGGGTCCTTTTGTGGGGATCCACCAATAAGCGTCTTAGAGTCTGCCGTAACATTGCCCTGTGTGGGAATCTATGTGGCTGTGACGGTGATGTCAATCTGGGTAGCCAAGTTCCTTGCCTCCTGTGCTAACCTGCACAGTTAGTAAAACCTGATGCCTCCCTGTTTATGTAATCTCGACTGTGGTGCTGTCCATGTACACCAGGACTGGGCAGGGTTCCATAGGTCAGAGGACTGCAGTGCTTGCAGAAAAGCCTTCATTTCTTTCATATCGATATGTTCCTTCAGAACTGTGGTTGTCATCTGCCTATATCCAGTGTGATCCTATGCAGGCCCCCACACTTTGTTCAAGATGTCTGTCAATTTCTTGAAAAGGAGGAGGGGGTGTGAAGGGAAGTCCTGGGTTGAGATCGATCTGTTCCTTCCACCAAAGCAACTCCTTTTTGAGACAACTGAGAAGGGGGGATCATGGTGTCCAATGGGTCGGTGTATGTGTGTGTGTGTGTGTGTGTGTGTGTGTGTCTTGGGACCACACAGCTTTCAGATACCACTGGAGTTTCTTCATGTGAAGGCTGGCTAGGTGAAGCAAAGGAATGATGGAGCCACAAAACCCAAAGTTCTTAACATCTCCCTTGCTGTGCAGTATGTTGCAGAGGAGAGATTTGGGAATAAACTGGGCAGTGAACGTTCTCTTGTGGGAGGCATATATTTTCTTTGTGTCCAGTCTGCAACCCAGGAAAACCAGGTTCTGTGTAGGAACCAAGTAGGATTTTTTGTAGTTGATTATGAAACCCAGACTTGAAAGGAGTTGGGAGTGAAATCTAGATGCTGAAGGAGGACTCCTGTAGAGGGAGCTTGGAGCAACAGGTCACCCAGGTAAGGAAAATTTGAATTCCCTGGGTGTGGCAGAATGCCACCACTGCAGCCAGACACTTTGTGAACAACTATGGTGCTGTGGAAAGACCAAAGGGGAGAACAGTAACTTGAAAGTGTGGGAAGCCAGAGAAAAACAGTACAGTTTTGTACCTACCATAAATGTAGATGTTCGAGTGTAAACACTGCTGCAGTCATTACACTTGGGTTATCCTGCCGTCAGGCAGTCCCGCAGTCGGCCAGAGTTCCAAAGTCTTGGTCCGGCGTCGGTTGCTGTCACCTCCTCCCTGACGTCAGTGCGACAGGGGTATACAAGATGCAGCCGACGCCATTTTCTTCAATTTTTCTTGCCCCAGATGTCAGGTGCCCCCAAACAGGTAGGCAATACAAATTGCTAGTAAACGATACAAAAGTAAAGCAAACAACCATTTTTAGTTACCAGCAAATACTCCCCATAGGTAATAAAGGGTAGATGTCCTAGGTAAATACCAGAAAGTAAGAGAGGAAGGAGGGAGGGTAACCTGGACTGCAGCAGTGTTTACAGTCGAACATCTACATTTATGGTAGGTACAAAACTGTACTATGTTCATCGTGTTACACTGCTGCAGTCATTACACTTGGGTGGAATCCCAAAGCTGAGGTAGGGAGGCTGGATCTATAAGGCATTAGGGGTGGCTATAAGGCCCTGCAGTACAGCAGTGGCGAAGCCTGCTCTGGATTTGGAGTATAAAGGCAAATGGTAATGTTTGGTGAAGGTATGCACAGAACTCCATGTTGCTGCTTCCAAAATATCCTTGGTAGGTACTCCTCTGAGGTAGGCAGTTGAAGTGGCTATTGCCCTGGTGGAGTGAGATCTAATGCTGCTAGGTACAGGTTTACCATGGTGGGTGTAGCAGAAACGTATACAGTGTCCTATCCATTTTGAAATAGTCTGCTTTGAAAGGGCTTTTCCCTGTGCTCCTGCAGCGTATGCTACCAATAATTGCTCAGATTTTCTGAAAGCTTTGGTTTTGTCCAAGTAGAAGCGTAACTGCCTGTGAATGTCCAAAGAATGTAATAGTCTCTCCCCTTTGTTCTGTGGTTTTGGATAAAAAGTTGGCAAGTGAATAGTTTGGTTTAGAGCCACACTTGATACCACCTTTGGCATAAATGTAGGGTTGGTTCTTAAGGACACCCTGTCCCGGTGGAAGATGAGGAAAGGTTCCACTGCCATTAGTGCCTGTAATTCTGAAACTCTTCATGCTGATGTTAGTACCAGTAGCAGAGCAGTTTCCCAAGAGATGTATTTTAATTCTGCTGTGTTAGCTGGCTCAAAAGGAGGTAACGTTAATTTTTCCAAAACAAAGCTGAGATCCCAAGTAGGTGTAGGTGCTCTACGGGGCGGTCTTATGTATTTAGCCCCTCTGAGGTATTGTTTGAGCAAAGGATTAGAAAAAATTGGTGGATCCGTGTTGTAATGAGCAGAGATAGCTGAGGCGTGGATCTTGATGGATGAAAAAGAAAGACCCTTGTCCAGCATCTCAGTTAAGTATTGCAGTATCTGATGAATGTTTGGGACTAGAGGGTCAAGGCTGTGCACAGCACAGAATCTCTTCCATTTGTCCGAGTATGCTTTCCTGGTGCTAGGCCTTCTGGCCTCCAGAATGACATCCATAACAGCTTTGGAGAGAGGCATTGCTTGCTTGACTAAGGAATTTTCCATGCAGCTAGGTTTAAGGTCTGTAGCTGGCTGTGAAGTATCCGATTGTTGTACTGTGTCAGCAACTGTGGAATTTGTGGTAAAATCCAGGGTGGTTCTTGTGTTAATTACTTTAGGATTGGGTACCAGTGCTGGCGTGGCCAGTCTGGTGCAATCAGGATAATTTTTGGCTCTTCCTGCCTGGCTTTTATGAGTACCTTTGGAAGGAGAGGTAGAGGTGGGAAAGCGTATACTTGTAGTTTTTTCCAGCTGAATGAGAGGGCATCCACTTTCCACGCTTGTGGATGGTAGCTCCTTGTGCAGAATTTCTGTAATTGGCAGTTCTTTGGGGTGGCAAACAGATCTATGTCCGGGCTCCCCCATTTTTGCGTTATCATTCTGAATATTTGTGGGTTTAGTTCCCATTCATGTGGGTCCATAATGTTTCTGCTTAAGTAGTCTGCCAGTGTGTTTTTCTCTCCTGGCAGGAATTGTGCTTGCAGATGAACTTGGTAGCTTAGAGCTGTGTTCCACAAGGTCATGGCTTGTCTGCAGAGGGGGTAGGAGTGTGTGCCCCCTTGCTTGTTTATGTACCGCATAACTGTGGTGTTGTCTGTCTTTAGTTGTAATTGTCCTGGATGCAAGTAGGTCCTTGAAACCTATAATAGCATTTTGTACAGCTAGCATCTCTTTTTGATTGATGTGGAGATGTCTTTGCTCTGTGGGCCACTCGCCCTGGATACATTTTCCTGCCATGTGTGCTCCCCAGGCATAATCCCATGCATCTGTTGTCAGTGTCTGCTTGGCTGTGGGTTGAGTGAAAGGCTGTCCCTTGTTGAGGTGACAAGCTTGTGCCCACTATCGAAACTCCTGTTGTAGGCAAGGAATTAGTGGTATAACTGTTTCCAAACTTTGACTGTGTTGAGACCATACACTCTTTAGGTACCATTGTAGTTTCCTCATATGCAGTCTGGCATATGGAATTAGTAGTATGCAAGATGCCATGTAGCCGAAGGCCTGCAGAATTTTTCTTGCAGGGAGTTGGGTCTTTGTTGCCATTAATTGAAAATATTGAGTCAGTTGTCCTTGCTTGTCTGGCGTGAGATAAGCCATCTGGGCCGTTGTGTTCAAGCTGGCACCCAGGAATATTATCTGTTGTGAGGGCACTAGTTTTGATTTCTTTTCGTTTACTGTGTATCCCAGGCAACTTAACTTTTTTATGTACGCCAGATGTTTTAGTAGAATGTCCTTGCTCTTTGCTTGAATCAGGCAGTCATCCAGGTATGGGTAAATTTGAATTCCTTTTTGCCTGCAAAATGCAATTACTGGTGCCAGGCACTTTGTGAAGACCCTGGGCGCAGTAGATAAGCTAAAGGGCAGTGCAGAGAATTGATAGTGCATTGAACCAGCAAGAAATCTGAGGATCTTCTGCAATTTTGTCTGATAGGGACATGCAGGTATGCCTCTTTGAGGTCCAAAGTCACGAGCCAAGCTTTCTTGCCCAGCATGGGAAGAAGCTGCTTTAGTGTCAACATCTTGAATTTCGGAACATCCAGGTAAGTGTTTAGTGTAGAAAGGTCCAGAATGGGTCTCCAGGCTTTATCTTTTCTGGGAACCAGAAAGAGTCTTGAGTAAAATCCTTGTCCTTGTTGTGGTACCTTTTGAATAGCTCTCATTTCCATGAGTGCTGTAATTTGTTTTTGAGCCTCTGCCCCTTGATTTGGTGGCAGATTTGGCATTCCTTTTAACTTTGGCAAGGTGTGGAAATGGAACCTGTAACCTTGAGATACGATGTTGAGAACCCATTTGTCTTTGGTGATGCAATGCCAGTTGTGATAGAAAAATGCCAGTTTTCCACCTAAGGGGGCTGCCAAGAGAGAGCTGTTTGGCAGCTGTAGTGGAAAGTCATTGAGGCTGTTTTTTATAAGGTTGAGGCCTGTCTTCCTCTTCTTTCTGGCCTGGTGTGCCCCATTGTCGAGGCCTGTAAGGGCCTTGTGTCTGACCTCTACCTCTTGGACGTCTGTATCTGCCCCTTTGAGGTCTATCTGTGACTGGAAAGGACCAATTCTTTGTTGGCCAATTTCTGCTAAAACGAGGAGGCTGAACTTGTAAGAAATCTTTCACCGTTTGCATAGATTTTGCCTTATCCTCCATCTTCTTTAATACCTCCTCTGCCTTAACTCCAAACAGCACATCCCGCTGCAAAGGTGCATCCAATAACTTGACCTTAACATGATCTGGTAATGTATGTTCTTTTAACCAAGCATGCCTTTGAATGACAGAGCCTGTAACTGCTGCTCTACAGGAGGCCTCTAAGGAATCAAACCCACATTGCAAAGTATGTTTTCCCACTTGTTCAGCTGCATGCAATAAATCCTGCATTTCTTTTAAGTTAGGAGGATCTGATTCTGGTAGCATCTTTTGTTTCAACTGAGACATCAAAAATTGCTGACATTTTATCATGTGAAACTGGCAATTCAAGGCTCTCATTGCTAAAGTTGCAGACGTATATACCTTTTTCCCCCATCTGTATAATGCTCTGGAATCTCTGTCAGAGGAGACTGGGTTTTTTGCTGATGAGGCCTTAATCCCTTTGGGTCCCTGAGAAATAGTTTCAGGGTCAGCAACAGGGCTTTTGTACAGAAATTTGTGAGAGTCAGGGACTCTGTAATATCTAACAGGTTTAACTGAGGCTGGGGGTAAGGAGTCCGGGTTCAAACTGGATTCAGTGTACACATCATCCACAATGTCTAAAACTGGTGGAATAGCAAGGGGTCTGTGTTGGGGCAATAAAAGGAAGTCTCTGAGTCTTTTCTTGGATTCTGAGAAATCCTGGCCTTCCCAATGGAAATGCTCTCTCATGGTATGTAAGGTCTCCCAAAGGAGTAATCCTCAGGGGGAGAGGCTGATGGAATTGATTCCTCAGCATCAGAATCCTCATAAGGGGATAAAGAATATCCTAGGTCCGAGGAAGAGTCAGAGGAGAGGGACACCTGGTCAGAAGATTCATAGTCTGCTTCCTGCCTGGGCCTTTTATCAGGAGGGGGATGGGGCCCCCTGATCAGAGTGATCAGGTCCTCGGCCATTTTTAGCATCTGGTTCTTAGGCATGGAAGCCTGTCCTGGAGAAAGTTGTGTCTGTTTCTTTGCTTTTACGGGGGGCTTAGATTTAACAGAGGGTTTAATCGTTAACTGGGTAGGTCTGAAAACACCCTCTGTAGCTGTGGAATGCTCAGCAACTTCGGTTTCCTCTGTAGGTTTAGGATCGGTAAACTGAAGGCCTAGTGCATCCGAAGGCCCAGCCAGCTCCACATGGGAGTCGGAGGCAGTCTGTGGTTCTGTGGAAGCTGTCGTCAGGGGCTGCGTAGGCGCCTCGCTGAAAACCAGAGAACTGGCAACCGGCCTAGAAGAGGCCTCGTCGTCTGTTCTGGGCCTCGATGCCTGTCCTTGTCCTTGCTCTTTTTATGCATTGCGGTCGTCGGAATTTCCGACGGCATGGTATAATTGAATTTTCTACCAAAATAATGTCGTGAAAAATCAAACCGACGTTTAATAGTGCGCTTGTTAAACCTAGCACAAAACCGACAACCAGTGACGTCGTGGTCAGGGCCTAGGCATGGAATACAATAGGAGTGGAAATCCTTATGAAGTATTTGCTTCCCCACAAGAAATAGTTATTAACTTTTACTGACATCGGTCTGAGGCAAGAAAAAGTTTCCCCAACGGGGTACTTAGCTTTTTTAGAAGACTTCGGTTCTGGATTCGGAATGAAAATCTCAGGAGTTGGCCGACCGGCACTTGCGAACTGCTTCTGCTTCGGGCACCGCGCGGCAAGAAAGACTGGAGAAAATAGCGTCGGCTGCATCTTGTATACCCCTGTAACCGACGCCGGACCAAGACTTTGGAACTCTGGCCGACTGCAGGACCGCCTGATGGCAGGATAACCCAAGTGTAATGACTGCAGCAGTGTAACACGATGAACATCTGAAGAATTTCCTGCAAGAACAACAAAAATGTACATGCAACTAGGCATCCTTCAAGATCTAGGGACACTAGAAAGGCCAGGGGGAGAATGAAAGATAGAGAGTGGGGAGAGAGACCATTTTGAAAGTTGGTATTTTCAAGATATGTTTAGAAGAGAAAGGTCTAGGATGGGTCTCTCCTGTCCTTTTCTTGGCATCAAAAAGATTGTGGAGTACATTCCTTTTCCTATGAAGTCTGTGGAGTACATTCCTTTTCCTATGAAGTCTTTTGAGACTTGTTTGATAGTGCCCTGACTCAGGAGGACCTGAATAATGAGAGCGAGTAAAGACAGCTGGTTGTCAGGGGTATGTGGCATGCCTTTCATAGCAGGAATATTTTCCCAGGACACGGCATAACCATCCTTGATGATGTACAGGACCCATTTGTCTGTGGTAATAATTTCTCATCTGGTCAAAGAAAGTGGCAGTTTTTTGGAGAGAGGAGTAAGGGGGCTGATGGCAAGGGAGGGGGTGTTGCGAAGGTAGCCACAGATTTTTATTTCTATAGGGAGCCCTCTATGGTTACTCATAAGGTTCATCACAGTACCTTTTCCTAGGGGAGTTTCTTGGGATTTGAGTTGCCTTAGGGTCCCTTCTGAGGGAGGATGTAGATTTAGATGGATAGTACCTATGGTATCTAAAAACTACGGAGAGTAGAATCTGCTTGCAATATTTCATAGTCTTACTTTGATTTTGGACAGCTTTGAACAGCATGGCAACCTGAGAAGAAAACAACAGCGCTTTGTCCAAGGGGGGAGTCCAAGGGCTTTGACATGAAAACCTCAGGAATAAGCTAGCTTCAAAGCCTTCACATAACACAGCCAGTAGCTGCTGACCTTGAAGAAGCCACAACATCATAACTTTATTTAATGCTGTGTCTGGTTATCTGAGTGGCCTAGGAAAGTCAATTCTGCATTTGCTGCTTTGATTCTGCATTTGGAGTGTCCACCACAACATTGTTCAAGGACAGAAGCACAGAACTCAATTATTTACACATTTGAGTCTGGTAGTTAATTGCCCTAAAAGCAATAGTAGAAGAGATGTATACCTTCTTTCTCCACCTATCCATAGCCCTACTACCCTTGTCTGTAGTTGTAGCATTAGCACTGGGTAGGAGCTTACAGGGCTCATCTGAAGCAAGAGACACTGCAGAGGGGTCTGCCACTGGATTGTTGTAAAAGTATATTAGGTCATCAGGCACCTTGTAAAACCCGTCTGGTCTTAGAAACTGGTAGTTGAGAGTCAGGAGCTGAAGAGGTGGATTGGAAAGCCTTAAGCACAGGAGGGATTGGGGACTGGGGAAGGGGCAGGAGAGGCCATTTCCACAGGCTCTAGTACCTTTTCTGTACGTCAAAGATTTGAGTGGATTGCCATTCAAAATGTTTTATCAAGAGATAAGGAATCTTCTTCACCCAGAGAGATTTGTCCAGGACAGTGCAATTGAGATAAATAGACTAAAGAGTGGTTTGAAGCAATCATTATCATCTTCTTCTTCAGACGATGCCATAGAAGGATTTTCAGAAGTAGCCTGTGGTTGTGGAGACCAAAAGCAGGTGGGTTTCAGAGCCATAATAGCTTTTAACAAGCACTGGGAGAAATCTATCCATTCTTTTTCCCTAGCTGCTAGGGAGAGACCACACCACTAGTCTTTTGTTTTTATATTTTGGCGTGATGTCTGCATGGATGAGATGCAAATGTTCGGAACCCTGCTTTACCCTCTATTAATGTACCTAGGATCTCTCTCCTAATATTGGGGGGGGGGGGGGTGCCATGACAGTGCTTGGAAATGAGCTGTGATTCAATGGATGTATCTGCGGTCTGTAAGGCCTCAGGAGCCATACTGGCTTCTGACGGGATCTCGGCAGCAGACAACTAAGGGGTAATTTGACATACTATGGGTTCTGCAACCTCAGCCAGTGTCTCAGACTCAAACAGACTACGTATCTGTTCTAGACCTCTTGCGCTGCTTCTTAGGCAGAAGAGAGATGCCTGGGGATATGAATTCTGCCATCTTGGACTGGGCCAGGCATTTAAGACTCAGTGTCCAGAAAGGTGTTGAAAAAGGAAAGCCTCGATCTAAGGGTTTTGAGAATGATGGATGACAAATGGAGAAGGATTTGTGATTGTGCTCTAGGCCTAGACAGAAAAAGCACTTCGTGTGCAAGTCCTTGTATAGAATCTGTTTACCGCACTTACCACTTCTAACGGATATCTAACAAATTTTGAACAAAAACAGCGTAAGCAAAAAAGGCAAAGGAAGTCTCCCCAGTGGTGCACTTACCTGAGAAAACAATCGAGTGAAGCAACAGTACCAATGACCAAATGGCGATCAGTCCGACAGATGTACAACCTACAATCTGGCTGGCTCATACATCCGTCTACATACCCCTACACTTACAAGCTGATGTCATGTATCAAAATAAGACCTCAGGAAGGTAAAGCATTGGTGCCCCAAGCTGGACATCAGCAGTGACAACCTATATGTCAGGAACACTGCAATAGTGGCTTCAGTTGCAACATCATCTATTATAATGCTGAGCATTCTCACAGAATTGTACCATGTTCGCAATAAGGATCACTAATACTGCAGTAGCATATACAATGTGGGAAGTATTCTAAAGCAATAAGAGTGTTGGCCATACACAAAAGGAGGGGAAGCACACATGCTTTGCACAGCCACAGTATTAGATGTTTCTAGACAAAATGTTTCGATTGTAACATCAAGGAAAGGTGTAAAGGGATGCATTATAGTTGGTCAAAAATACTTGTGCTGAAACATTCACGAAAAAAAAGACAGATGCAGAAGCTTCTTCCCTTGCTGAATGTGTCAATCTGGCATTGCAATGTTTTCCATGATGATCACAATGGAAAGAAATGTAGCCAGGCAGACTTTACACAGAGCTTTCTTGGACAATGTCTTCCCCTTTTCCCCGACATGAAAGACACAAAAGAAACAAAGTGTTGCCTTGTTAGCCTGAAAAATTCACTTCTACTGATGTGATATTTAGCTGTTTGTGCACAGCTATGATATGCAAGAATTTCTCCTTTGTTCTGGAGGTTTGTAATACTGGGAAGCAAACAGTCTTGCTCAGTTCAGTGCCAGCTCTAAGACCACCTTTGGCATAAAAGAGGGACAGGTTCCAATGGACAACCTATCTTTGTTGAAGACCATATATGGTATTCTGCAACTTAAAAACAGCAGATTCTGAAATCTTCCTGGCTGAAGAAATGGCAACTAAGATGAGTTTCCTGTTACAAGCATTTCAGAATCACTGTGGATAGGCACTGGCTTCCTTGTGCGTCTGACATGTACTACTTCCTTTAAAAAACTGAAAGCCGAGACTGAAGCATGATGCACCATGACCAAAGCACAAGATTGACCTTTGGCTTTTTTTGGAAAAATTCTGCCTTGGGAGTAACATTCCATGTCCTCTGTTCTAAAAAAATTAACCTGGTCCACTTTGCTAGATAAGATTCTCTAGTGTGGGGTTGTCCTGGCTTCTTTAATAATTCGCAACATCTCTGTGGGACAATTCCCAGTGAGGAATCAGGAACTCTCTTACAGGCTGCAAGTTTTGGGTAGTTTAGACACACGTGCTCTAGGCTTCCCAGCTGCTGAAACTTTTAGTTATGTACTCACCATAACTTCAGATGTTTGGGATCCATCTCGCCTACATTCTGACTGATGGGTTCGGAGCCGATCCCTCGGCTCCGACTCGGCACGCTTATGCCAAAGAGCGAAGTCTCTTATTGGCTGAGCTTACTATATCCCAGGATGCACCACTACCAGTCCCCCAGATCTAGTTTGTCCGCATACATGCACACATGCACGCACTGCTTATATAACATAGTCAGATGAAACAAGATAAAAACAGTAGAACTCAAAACCGTTCAATCTCTTCTGATCTTCAAGGCAGGGGGAAGGAGGGTGGGTATTAGGAATGTATGAGATGGATCCCAAACATCTGAAGTTATGGTGAGTACATAACTAAAAGATGTTATGTGATCCTATCTCGCCTACATTCTGACTGATGGGACAGCGTCCCTAGCACCTGAATCCTGGGTGGCTCACTGGAAAACACTCCTGAGTACCGTGGAACCAAATGATGCTCGCCCTTTAGATGCCACATCCAATTTATAGTGGGAAATGAAAGTGTGCGGGTTGGACCAAGTAGCCGCAGCACAAATCTCAGAAATAGCGAGCTTGGAATGAAAAGCAATAGAAGTAGCCATAGCTCTGGTAGAGTGAGCTTCGATAGATGTTGTAAGTTGCTTATTTGAAGAGGAATAAGCCTGAGTTATACAATCTCTAATCCATTTGGAGATAGTAGCTTTAGTGATGGTTTTACCCAATTTATTGTCTGAAAAGGACACAAACAACTGGTCTGATTTTCGAATTTGCTGAGTCCTGTCTAGATAGAAGCGCAATTGCCTGTGAACATCCAATTTATGGAGGGTGTACTCCGCTTCGTTGGAGAATTTTGGAAAGAAAACTGGTAGCTCTAGAGATTGTTGGAGACAGAGATTAGAACAAACCTTTGGGACATAAGATGGGTTAGGCCTAAGTGATACTCTATCCTTGTGAAAAATCAAGTACGGTGGTTTGATAGATAGGGCTTGAAGCTCTGAAACTCTTCTTGCAGAGGTAATTGCAACTAAGAAGGCAGTTTTCCAAGACAGATATTTTAACTCACATGTAGCAGCCGGTTCGAAAGGGGAAGATGTTAAGGCATGAAGTACCAAATCAAGATCCCACGGAGGCGCAGGATGAAAAACTGGGGGTCTTAACAGCCCAGCACCTTTAATGAAAGTTTTGCATAATCTGCTGCTCATCAACGGTGGATCCATGGATTCGTGAAATTTAGAGATAGCTGCTAGTTGGACTTTAATAGTAGAGACTGAAGATCCTTGATTAAACAAGGATGTTAAAAATGTCAAAACCTCTGGAATCGGGGCAGTGATAGGGTCTAAGCCCCTGAGTTGAGCCCAGATAGCAAACCTCTTCCACTTACTGAGGTACAATTTCTTAGTGGTGGGTTTGTGGGCCGAAGATAAAATGTGAATTACTTCCGGGTCTAAGGTGTGATTTCTGACTAAAGTCGGAAGTGGAGGAGCCAAGCTGTCAATTTCAAAGTGTGAAGGGACTGGTGTTGTCGCCCCGACTGATGAATCAGCAGATCCGGAGTTAGATCCAAAAACCAAGGATCGTCCACAGCATGTTTCTTCAGGTAGGGAAACCATACCTGACGAGGCCAGTCTTGAGCAATTAGTATCATTGTGGACCCCAATTGAGAAGCTTTCTGGATGACTTTGGGGAGAAGTGGAACCGGAGGAAAGGCATAAAGTAGTCCTGTTGGCCAAGGTTGGACTAGAGCATCCATAGCTGCCTCCCTGACGTGGAGTCAAGGAGAAGAACCTTTGCACTTTGCGTTTTGTGGTGTTGCAAATAGGTCACAGCACGGGGTTCCCCATCTTCTGAAAACCTGAGCTGCTACTGTTTCGTTCAGGGACCACTCGTGAGGAGAGAGAATCGTCCTGCTTAATCTGTCTGCCAATATATTGGATTTCCTGGAATGTGGGTCGCTACCAAGAAACGGTTGGTAGCTACAGCCCATTCCCACACCCTCATGGCCTCTCTGCAAAGGGGGTAAGATCTGGTCCCTCCTTGTTTGTTTAGATACCAGACCACCGACATGTTGTCTGTGTGGATAGCGATAATGCCTTGAGGGAGAAACTTGTGGAGGGCCTGTAGGGACAGAAGTACAGCCCTCATTTCCAATACATTGATATGGAGAAAGGTTTCGTCTGGAAGCCAAGAACTCTGAACTAACCTGCCCAGACAATGCCCCCCCCACCCTGTCTGGGAGGCATCCGTCGTCAGGGTGGCCACCGGAGGGGGGATAACAAAAGGTCTTCCCTGATTCAGATTGGATGGCTGAAGCCACCAGCGGAGGTCCCGTTTGCACGTTTCTGTAATCATAATGGGGTGATTGAGGGGGAGATTCTGAAAGGACCATTGAGTCGATAACAGCCACTGAAGAATCCTCATGTGCAATCTTACCAGTGGAACTAGGAGAACCGTGGCAGACATCGAACCTAAAAGTTGCAGGACCATCCTGGCTGGGGCTTTGGATCTTGAAAGCAGGGCTTGAACTTGACCTTGTAAAGTTTGAATCCTTTCGGTAGGAAGAAAGACGCATCAATTTTGAGTCTATCTCTGCTCCTATGAACCTTATGCGCTGAGAGGGCAGCAAGACAGACTTTGACCAATTGAATGTAATTCCCAGGGTAGCACCCAGGAGATGGTGGCTTTGAGGTTGTCCATTAGTAGATGCCTGGTGGTGGCAGTCAGGAGCCAGTCGTCCAGATAGGGAAACACTTGGAATCCAAGACTCCTCAGGTGAGCAGTCACTACTGCCAAACACTTGGTGAACACCCTGGGGCTGTGGTGAGACCAAAGGGCAGTGCACAAAATTGGAAATGACTGTCTCCCAGGCTGAAGCGCAGATACTTCCTGGACGCCCGATGTATCGGTATGTGATAATAGGCGTCCTTGAGATCTATGGAGCACATCCAAACATCCTTCTCCAACAATGGGAGAATGGATTGTAAAGTGACCATTCGAATTTGGATTTCATGACGGATTGGTTTAGTTTGCTGAGATCCAATATTGGTCTCAGGTCCCCTGTCTTTTGGCACTAAAAGAACCTTGAGTAATTTCCGGATCTGATCTGGTCTGTGGGGACGGTTGGATGACTCCTTTTTCTAGCAGCTTTGACGCTTCTGCGGCTGCAATTTCCCTTTGACTGGGTGGTGGGTCCGGGATTTTTTTGGACGGTGGGGGTGAGTGTGTGAAGGGAATGGTGTAACCTCCGGCAATAATCCGAAGCACCCATCTGTCCTGAGTGATAGACTCCCAGGCTTTTAGGTGCTTGGCAAAACGGCACCCGACTGGCTCCGGAGCAGCACAGCCGGGCAATCCCTCATGAAGTGTGGGAGGCTGAAGAGCCACGAAAGGACTCGCGGTCTCCAGAATTGCGGGGCCCTCTGCCGCCTCTGGGACGGCGTCTCCCAGAAAAATTTCCCCATCCTCTGCCTCTGGAAGGGGAATCTTCCTGCTGCTGAGGAAAAAACTTCTGTGATTTGCGGAACCACATCTTCCCTCCTCTCTTAGCCTTGGGATAAGGCCGAAAGGGAGTGGAATAACGTGCACCTACGGCAGATAAAGTTTTTCCCTCTTGCTCACAGCGGGTAAGAGTGTCTTTAACCTTAGGTCCAAACAAAGAGGACCCATCAAAGGGAGCGTCGGCGAAGGAAGACTTGAAGGCCTCCGCAAAATGACACAAACGGAGCCAGGCTTGTCTCCGTAGAGCCACGCCTGTGCCTGCCGCTCTGCCCGCCCCTTCGGCCGCATATGAAATGAGCCTCATGGACGAGTTAGAAATCGAGGTAAGGATAGCCAACTGAGAGCTAACCGACTGGGCTAGCTGCTCAGGTAGGTTACCCGAGAGGGAATCTGACAGCTCCTTGACCAGATCCCTCTGTAGCCTGGTAAAATGTGCCAAATAATTCAGGGACCTTAGTGTAAAGGCCACTGAAGTCAGGGTGCGCTTCCCGTACCGGTCCATGCTCCTAGACTCCTTATTAGGAGGATGGACGGACGTTGAAGCCTCTGCCACGTCCTGTTGTGTAGCAGATGCCACCACCATGGCATCTACAGCCACGCCTTTTGTCAAGAACTCCTTCTCGGGTGGGGCAGACAAAAATTTGTTAGGGTGAGAAGGCACTGGTTCCACAGTATCTGGATGTTCCCACGCCCTCCGACAAACCAAATCCAGGAGCTCGTCGAAGGGCGGAGACACCCAGGAGGCGGAGGGCTGAGCCCCAAAGGCCTTGAGAAGCACTGACTCATCAGCAGAGGGGGGTTTGGATATCCAGCCGCCTCGTTGTTTGAGGATCTCTAAAATGTCTGCGAATGAGACATCATCCGAGGACGACTTCGGTGACCCCTCCGCATCATCAAGATCAGTGTCCGATGTAAGAGACTCGGGGGAGTCCACATGCTTCCTCTTGCACGATCTCTTCCTTGGGGGCTCCTCTGAAGACAACTCCGAAGAACCCTCAGGAGGAGGGGAACCCCCAGTGGGGGTAACCCTCAGGCCCTGGGGCTCCGCTGCCTAAGGACAGGGGAACTGCCAAAGACCCAGTCTCCACGCCCAGGGAAGGTGCCGGTAAAGCCGGAGAGATGGCCGAAGAAGACTTGGCCAAGGCACTCCTCATAGCTCTGAAAGCCGGACCCCCAGAATCCTGGGAGTGTCCGGTCCCCGGAGCCATGATAGCAGACGGAAGTCCCGCAGCCAAAGCACCGAGAGGGAGGCTCGGAACCGACAGCATAGGTCCCGAAACGTCACCCCCGGGTCCAGCCGAAGAAGTCCGCGTGCCAAACTCGGACCCGAAGGCCGGGGTTGGAGCAAGGGTCGGAGCCGACCCTAGGATCTCCACCGGCTCCAACAGCACCTGCTCCGACGGAGCCGAAGCGGTCGGAGGAGGAATGGCAATGACACGGGCATGGGCTATCGGCTCCGAAGCCAACTGGGTCGGAGCCGAAACAAATTTTTGAAAGACTGGGGACTGGAACAGTCTTTGGAGCACCCTGTCTATGTCCGAATCTGACATCCTCGATGACCTAGAGGATACTGAACGGGTTCGAGTTGGCCTCTCCAACGGCCCCAAGGGGCTAGGGGACCGGCTCCGAGGCGACTCGATGACTATCGGCACCGAAGGAATACCCAAACTAGTTTCCATCGGTGCCGAGGAGGACTTAGGCGCCGAGGAGGAAGTGTCTGAGCGGACAACCTTCATCGGCTCCGAGACCAGTGGAGCCGATGAAGGTGACCCGCCTCTCGATGCCCCAGCCATCGGCTCCGAAGCCAGAGGAGTCGAGACTGGTGGCATCGAGGCAGACCGTTCAGCCCTCGGCTCCGAAGTCCTTGGAGCCGAAGGAGAAGCCTGCCTATGTCTTTTGGCGGTCGGATCCGACGCCCTTTTCTTTTTAGCAGGAGAAGGAGAGGATGCTAAAGCTTCTTCAAAAGAGGGTTTTATAAGGCCTTTCAATATAAGCTTATTTTTTCTCTCTTGGAGGACCCTCGAGGAAAAAGCGTGACACACGCTGCAGGACTCCTGCAAATGTTTGGCACCCAAACAATATACACAGAGAGAGTGGTCATCCGTGATAGACATTTTAAAACTACATTTAGTGCACTTTTTGAAGCCCGAAGGCCTAGGAGCCTGAGACATTATAAGAAAAACTGAGTACTCTCTCACAGACAAAACTTTGTTGGGAAAGACTGACCCTACAAGATTAACTTGCCGTTTACAATGATAGCCAATTAAAATAAAGGCCAACTGAAGACATACAACAGTGAATAAAGTATACAGGAATCCAAGAACCCCTAAGGTTCAAAGGGATTAACCAACAGGAAAGGCCCTATGGATGAAGGGAGCCTGTACCGGAACAAACACCAATCGCACACAAATTTTTTACAAAAAGTTTTCAAAACACACACACACAGCACAGAGTAGCTGTTAAAACAGCTTTTTGTTAAAGAATTAGCAAATTTCTGACAGAAAAAGTTAGTGAAAAGACACTACTTAGCTCAGCCAGCTCGAGACCACGTCTTTGCTAGTTAGCGGCAAATGAGATCTGGGGGACTGGTAGTGGTGCATCCTGGGATATAGTAAGCTCAGCCAATAAGAGACTTCGCTCTTTGGCATAAGCGTGCTGAGTCGGAGCCGAGGGATCGGCTCCGAACCCATCAGTCAGAATGTAGGCGAGATAGGATCACATAACATCATAAGGATATGTGAGATGGGGAAGAGAACGTTGTCTTTCTTCTCAGTTCCTTAAAATGGAAAAAGTACAGTTTTGTCCCACTTACGAGAAGTGTAGATGTTTGAGTAGATCAGTGTTGCAGTACTGATGCTTGGGTCTTCCTGCCATGTCGAAGCCTACAACTGTAATGATTTCCAGTATCTTTACATCATCCCTAGCCAATGGATGTCCAAAGATTGATGTCTGGACATTAGGGCATAAGAAGGGAGGCCTTTGGTGCATGTCATCTTCAGGTATTTTTAATCAGTGAACAAACAGTCTGATGCCAAGGAGAGCACAACCTCCCCATGTAACTGAATTTAAGTGAGGAGGAGGAAAAATGGAGATAGGACTATCTGCAGAATAACTCCTGCATCCTGCAAGGAGGAGACAAGTGGTCAGCAGACAGGGGTTGCAGGGTGGCAGCATGTACTACAGCTTTGATCGACACAAACATCTACAATTGTTAAGTTGGTCACAACTTTACTATGTTCTTTGTTGTCATTTTTACAGTACTGATTCTTGGGAGGACTCCCAAAGCTAAAATTTAGTTGGTAGGTCATTTGTAAGACCATAGGAAATACAGTTTTGCAGGATGGCAGTACCAAAACCTGCTCTAGTCCTGGAGCCATTGCCTAGGCTGTAGTGTTTTGTAAAGGTGCACGTAGAGTTCCATGTGGCTGCCTCTAGGATGGCCTGGGTGGGAACTCCTTTGAGGAAAGCAGTGGTAATTGTTCCATATCCAGTGGAGTGAATTTTAATATGCCCAGGTAAATCCTTTCCATGGTGTGAGTAACAAAGCAAAGTATTTATCTATCCATTTTGAAATGGTATGTTTGGAGAGAAGCTTGCTTTGGCTACCCCCTGAAAAAGCCACCAGCAATTGCTCTGCCTTATTAGGGGTGTTTGTCCTGGTCCTGTCTAGATAGTACCTGATTTGCCTGTGCACATCCAAGGAGTTGAGGATTTGATCTGTCTTGACCTGTTCTGTGGATCTGGGTAGAAGACCGGGTAAGTGGATACCCTGGCTTAAATAAAGTTATGATATCATTTAAGGCATAAAGAATGAGTTTGTTCTGAGGGTGACCCTATCCCTGTGGAAGACAGTGAAAGGTTCTTTACACAGGAGGGCTTGTAGCTCAGAAACACTCCTAGTTGACATAATAGCTAAAAGAAAGGTGGCCTTCCAAGTGAGCATCTTTAAAAAGGCAGTAAGCTCAGAGGAGGGCCAGGTTAGGTTTTTCTAACACAATTTTGATCCCATGCAGGAATAGGGTTCCTTCTAGGTGGTCTCAAGTGAATCATCAAGTGTGGGGGGGGGGGGTGAGAAGATAGGTGGAGCACTGTGCAGGCATGCTGATATAGTAGATGTATGTACCTTAATATTGGAATAGGAAAAGTCATCTAAAGATGCCTGACAGGTACTCTGCCTGAACTGATGTCTGCCTGAGAAGGGTTACTGCTATTGCTGTGACACTAGGTGGAATTTCTTTTCCATTTTACCAGGTATGATTTCCTGGTATTGGGCTTCCTTGTTTCCCTTAGAATGAACAGCACATCCTTGGGAGTAGGATGCAGTCATTGGTGTCAAAATCCAATCCTCCAGGCACTTAACCTGAGGATGGCTCGGTGGAGGTGGAAGACTGATTCCCTGACTCAGCTGAGGAGATCTATTTCCTGCGGTAGGATGCGGACTCTCCCCTCACTGAGTGTCAGGAGAAGGGAGAACCAGTGTTGTCTTGGCCAGAAGGAGGACACTGGGTATTGTCTACCCTGATTTTTGCAAATACCCTCGGGATCAGGAGTAAGGGCAAGAATGCATACAGGAACGGGTTTGTCCATATGAAAGTGAATGCTTCTATTTTCTACACTTACATCTGTTATGGTTTGGAGCAGAACTTCTGCAGTTGTTTGTTGTTGGTGAGAGGTGAACAGGTCCATTGAGGGGATTCCCACTTTATGGTTAGATCCAGGAAGACCTCTCTCTTCAACATCCTTTCATTGAGATCTAGAAGGTCCATGCTTAGAGAATTTGCTAGGGTATTGTTCTGGGCTGAAATATAAAAGGATACAAGGGTCAGTCCCATTTATTGAGCCAGCATCCAAATTTGCCTGGAAAGGATGCACAGAAAGGCAAAGTTCCACCTTTTTGTTTATGTGCCATATTACTGTGGTGTTGTCTGTCCAGATTTGTGGGGTCCCTGGGCTTAAGTATTGTTGAAAAGCGTTTCTGGCCAGGTAGACTGCTAGTAACTCCTCCTGATTTATCTGCAACTTCCTCTGCTGTTGACACCAAATACAGGGATCTTAACTGGACTCCCCATGTTATGTCTGAACTGCCTGTGATGATGATCTTGTCTACTTCGGGTAAAGTGAAATTTGCCCTTGGGTTCCTCTATATGGTATTCTTCTACCATAGGAGTTCCTTTTCATGTTGGAAGGAGAAGCAGTCGGGTTTCAGAAGGTTCAGAATGCTGTTCACAAGCATTTTTCAGGCACCACTGGAGTTTCCTCATATGCAAATTTGCAAATAAGATCACGAGAATGCAGTATGCCTTGTACCCCACTATCCTTAGGAATTCTCTTGCAGTGATGGGGTGCTTTGGAAGCAGACTGCTCAGATAGCTTGTCAAGAAAACTATCTTATCTTGGGGAAGGAAGGTTTTCTGTTGAACCAAATCTATGAGGGCTCCCAGAAACAGGATCCTTGTTTGAGGAATAGTTTGGGATTTCTGAGGATGCAAGGTAAGACCTACTTTGTGAAAGCACTCTACAGTGGTTTAAGGCATGTAAGGTCTCTGATAATAGAAACTTTCTGTGGCTGTCTGTTATAAGGACACAGAGGTAAGTGTCTTTGAGGCCTAGAATGACCATACAGGCATCTTGGAAGATTATGGCAGCAAATTTTGTAATGTAAGCATTCTGAATTTTGGGATTTTAAAAGACTTGTTTAGTTTTGAGAGGTCCAAGAAGGGCCTCCAGGTACCATCTTTTCTTGGAACTAGAAATATCCTTGAGTAGAAACTTTCTCCCCTCTTGTCCTGCAGGAATAGACTGTATGGATCCTTGGGTAAAACTCCCAGAGGATAGGTGGTAAGAGACTTTCTTGCTTCTTTGGTGGCTTTGGAATGCCCGAGAAGGGTGGTATTTCTCTGAACTGAATACAGTATCCTGTATCAATAATGCTGAGGACCCATTATTCTCTGGTGATTGATTTCTACTGGTTTAGGAAGAAAGAGTTATCCTGACAGAGGCTTGTAAGGGAGGATGAGGTATAACAGTCACAGTTGTTCTCTGTGCTGGGTGGGCTGTTTGGATCCCCCTGCTCTGTGCGATTATTCTGGTTACCATCTCCTAGACTGTAATTGTCTTTTCCCATGGGGAATGCCTCCCTTCATCTTGCCTAGGTGGAAAACACCAGGGTTTAGGAGGGTAATTCCTAATGTACCTTGGGGCCAGAGACAAACAAAATTCTTTCAGAGATTTAATTTGCTTTCCTTTTTTATCCAGTTTCTGAAAAAAACTTGCTCAGCTGGGGGACCAAAAAGAAATTTCTTGTCTAATGGAGTATCCAGTAGTTCATTCTTTAACTGATCTGATAATGAATGGGTCCTGATACGTGCATGTCTGTGGTTGATGACAGCTGCTCACAGCAAGACGCATCTAAGGCATCATAACCACATTTTAGGGAGTGTCCGGAAACTTGTAAAGCTTCTCTGGCTATCTCATGGATTTCCACTGATAAGGTTGTACCTGCAATATAATCTACTACTGTCAGAATTTTGTCTTGAAGAGATTAAAGGTATTTTAGCATATGGAACTAACAATTCAAAGCTCTCATTGCCAAGGTGGCAGACATATAAACTTCCTTCCCAAACCTGTCTAATAACCTACTTTCCCTGTCATTACGCAGAGGATGTCTTGTCCCTTAGGTACACCTTTTGTGTATTCAGTGAAGACTACAGAAAGGTCAGCTTTTGGGTTTTTGTAGAAGTGCTTGTGAGTTTCAAGCACTCTGTAAAACCTGTCTGGCTTAATAGAAGCAGGGGGTACAGAATCAGGGTGTAAAACGAAATCTTCAAAGATGTCATCCAATACAATGTGTACAAGAGGAAAGGCCAGTGGTCTGGGCGAAGGTAAGCTTAGCAGTTCCCTGTAGTGGGTCTGGGCTTTAGAGAACTGCTTACTTTTCCAACTGAAAGTGTCTTTCGTTCTATGCATGGTACACCTAAAGGAAAGGTACGGGAGGGGGCAGAAGAGAAGGTGTCATCTGCATCAGAGTCTGATTGTTTGAGGTGGCAAATGGCTAGAGTAAGACCATTCCTCCTCATCCTCAGAGCTAGACAAATCTTCCTCTTCCTGAAAAACTACTTCCCCTCTCCCTTTAGACAGGGGACCTTCACAGGTGGAACACAGAGAGGGCTCTCTAGATTTCATGAAGGTGATAAACTCCTGTACTAATGTAGAGAGATCTTGAGCTTTGGTCTGAGAAGAACTGGTCAGAGACAGTGACAAAGTGGATAGCTTTGCTTTAGGTATCTTGTTTTAAGGAGGGTGACCACAGGATGTGGTCATCCGAACAGGACTTCAGTTGTAGCTTTGGTATTTGAGGAAGACAGGGAGTCTCTCTTGAGACTCTTGGTAAGGACACTGGAAGCTGAGGCCTGCAGAGCGACCTCAGATCCAACCAATGCATGGCGTGGTAGCATTTGTAGGTAGGACTGGAAACTGTGGCACCTCCCCAAGGGGTTGTGCCACAAGGTTTGGGTACAAGACGAGCCAGACCAGGTTGGCTACAAAGGCTCTTCACCTGGGTTGTCAGTCGACTTAAAACCTACAGTTGATGAGCAGATGCTTTTTTAGTAATGTCAGGGTCCTTGGCCTTTTTTTGTCCATTTTGGTACGAATGCTGCGAGCTAACGCTGGTGTCTGTGGAGGCTCTGAAGTAGCAGTGGATTGTAATGACACCTCAAAAGGAGGTCTCCATATAGGTGGCCAGTACCTAAGCTCAACATTTTAGAGTTTATGTACATAATTTTACACAGTCAGGACACTTAAGAAGTCATGCTGAGGCCCCAAGCAGAACAGAAAAGTGAAAATCTTTATGTGGGATTTCCTTCCCACACTTCAATCAATTCCCACACTGTAGAGGAATTTCCCCAGTGGGGTACTTATCTGACTGGATGAAGAAGGTTCTCTGGAAAAATGAGCAGACTGTCAGACTTCAAGTGTACTGAGTACACATGAAGTGCATTGGACTACATGGGTAGAAGAAACTAAAGATAGTGCCGACAGATGCCCTTCTTGTACCCTGACGTCCAGATGTTGGTGTTTGTATGTCCATTAGCTGGATGATGTAAAGATTCTAGAAATCAAGCTGGTCACAGGCTTCTACATGGCAGGAAGACCCAAGAATCAGTACTGCAACGCTGACGAAAATCATCATCTGATGTTGTCTTGCCCACAGGGTTGCTACCCGAACCAGGCTGGCTCATCCGCCAATATTTCTTTAGCAGTTTTCTACGAATCAGAAGAAAGAGAAGGAAGGCAAAGATCTTTGCTCTAAGGGACAGAAAATGTCTTTGCTCTAAGGGACAGAAAATGTCTTTGCTCTAAGGGACAGAAAATGAGTCCACTGCATTTACTTGCAAAAGTATCTATAAGACGATCGTAGGATCTGGTGATTCTGCAGCGAAGCAAATGTCTCTACCTTTGGAATACCCCCACAATAAGGTGCATTTGGAATACCCCCACAATAAGGTGCATTTGTTTATTTATTTATTTTATTTAACATTTGTTGACCGGGAAAGTCCGATTAGGTTCCACAGAGCCCGTTTTCAGTGGAGGCCCGGGGAGAAATGCTCCATATGCATGTCTTTGGAATGTGGGAGAAAACCGGAATACCTGGAGGAAACCCACGCAAACACAGGGAGAACATGCAAACTCCACACAGAAGGCACCAAAGCCGAGAATTGAACTGGAGAACCTCTTGCTGTGAGGCAACAACATTAACTGCTGCACCACTGCGCCACCCTAAGGCTTCCATACTCAACTTTGCCTAGAAAATATGCCTGGGTGTTTTACTAGTCAGAAAAACTGAAAAGCATCAGTAACGGTTGACAGATCTATTATACTTATGTGCCTGGCCTTGTCCCTTTTGTTTCAGGTGAATGTATTCTTAGGGGTCTTGCACGTATTCTCCAAGCAAATTTAGGTGTGCCCAAGGTCAGTGTGTGGGTATCTTTGGACTCCAAAAATGTCATCTCTGAACTGGTTATTACAGGAACAAAACACCTATATTCCATTTAACTGAAAGGTAACAGCAGAATCACTTTCTAGAGAATTAAATAACTGACACAAACGCTTTCTCTTATACCACTGGATTTTCTTCATGTGTAACCTGGCCAACAGGATGATTAGAATGGAGGCCACCATGCAACCTATAGCATTCTAGTATCATTCACTTGTCTATTAGAACAGTCTTCACATCTTGGTGTCCAGGACGGCCACCACAAAAAACCTTTAAAAGTAACTGAACATGCCTAGTTTGGTGAATCATTGAAATAGCCCATGGTCCTTGTTTTCTGGAACTTGGCCTGAATTAGGAATTCAAGCTAATAAGGACAGAGGTAAATATCCTTGAGATAGTTGTGGGCAAAAAGTGCAGCTAACCTTTTCATAAATACCATGTAAATACCAGGTAGTCCAGTGAACCAGAAGTGCTCCACTGCAACTAATGATCGCAGACATTTTCCAAGCTCCATGCAGGCAGGAATATGCAAGAATCCAACATGTCAAAGATGAGTACATGAGTGTCTAAAAATAGGAAGAGCAACCAATCATGAGGTGTTAACATAATGAATATTTGTACTACCAGAAAGCTGTTTAGTCTGAAGAGGAATAAACAATATCTCCATGCTCCATTTGTTTTTCTTTTCTTTTCTGGGAACTAGAAACAGGATGGAGGAACTCTGTTTATGAATTCTGGAGAGACCATTTCACTTACGAAGGAACCTGACAAAACCATCCGATCTAGTGGATTCACTGGCATTCCTATGCTTTAAAGGGGATATGAATTTGATTGTGCATCTTGAGTGTATGAACTCCCTCACTCAAAGGATCACGGTGAACTTGGAGCACTGGACTTGAAGTGAAACCGTCTTCGTTTTAACCGATGGGGAAAAGGAAGGGCAGTTGGAATCCATTCGGCTGAGCATGAGACCATTGCCCCTGCCTGACTTCGCCTCTGCTACCTCTTCAACAGCTCTTTCCGAGAGCCCTCTTTTGCTTAAGCTATACATTGTTTATAAAGAGGAAGTGCTTGATGAGAAAGCTCCTGAAGTATTTAGGCATTAGAGTGAAAAGACTGTTTCATTGTCTAAATGTTTTTGCCTTTTTCCTCCAACTTTTTAAAAAAGTCTGCATGAGGTAAGGTCAAATAATTCCTTATCTAGGGGTGCGTTTAGGATCTACCCTTTGATAACCTCAGGCAAAGGCTAAATCCTCACCCAAGCATGTCATACGACAACTGAGCCTGAGGAGGACACCCTGTTACAGAAATTTAGAGCCTCATAGCTGTATTTTACAGTCTGCTTACTAACCTTAAGGGAGGGGTCTGCAGTAACTCTGAAATGTACTGCTTCAAGGCTGTATCAGAAATGTACTTACATGCATTTAATTTGCTTTATAATGCTCTCTAGTTAATGGGACAAATGGGTTTGGCAATTAACAGCCCTAATACTTAAATTAGTTGATGCACATAATGTTTTACTCAATCTAGAAATCTCCCTTTGCCACTGGGCAGCATTCTCTCAGCTAGTGTTAATCTGAATGAAGTCTCTCTAGTGAGATCATCACAGGGTCAGTCACAAGGTTAAATTTTCCTTCCACTCTGTAAGAACTGTCATGTTTTCTGGGTGCTAGTGGCAGAGACTCATTCTGAAGAGGTGACCTCAAAGGAATCATTGAACATCTGAATTTCTTGATGAATAATGGTTGGTTCAGGTGCCCCAATACTTAGCAGATGTAAACACCATTTGCAGAAGTCAGTGAGCTCCTTTGCTCATCATCTAAAAAGCCCCCACCTTAGATTAACATTTTACTCAACGTATGCATCATCTGGGGGTAGGGTGCAGGGGGTCCATGAGACAAGGCCTCCCCATCATCAATTCATGAATGCCATGTGGAGGAAAAGTACCATTGTATCCCACTTATCCTAACTGCAGATGTTAGAGTAGATCAATGTTGCAGTACTAATCTTTGGGACTTCCTGCCATGCAGAAGCTTGTGACTAGCCCGAATTCCAGAGTCTTAGTCATAAAACATACATAAGCTTGAGATGATGCTAATAGCCGGACATCCGGGTATAATAAAAGCATCTATCAGCGCCATCCTCAGGTCTTTCTAAGCCAGGAAAATAGTTTGATGTCTTAGGGCAGCACATGACCTCTCCGACTGTCTGGTCTTGGAAGAGTATACAAAAGGAAAGAAACAAAGGAAGTAAGTTTGGGTGAGTCCAACAGATAAGAAGATGGAGATGAGGTCCCTACTTAGATGAGGGGTAGGAGGGAGGGAATATGTATTGCAGCATTAATCTGCTCGAACATCTACAAATATGGTAAGTGGAACGCAACTGTACTAAGTTATTTGCAGTCAATGCTGCAGTACTACTCTTTGGGAAGATTCCCAAGCTTGATCTGAGGGTGGAGGATATGTAGTAATATTTTGCAAGATGGCAAAGGCGAACTCTGCCCTGGCCATGGCTGCCTGACTTAATTTGTAATGTTCTGTGAAGGCGTGAACAGAACTCCAGATAGCTGCCTCTAAGGATTGTTTTCAGTGGGCACTCCTTTGAGAAAGGCAATGGTAGTTGCCCCATGCCTGGTGGAGTGGGCTATAATGCGACCAGGTAGAGACTGTGTGTAGCAGAACATGATGCAGTTTGTAATCCACTCTGAGATGGTTTGCTTTGAGACAGGCCCGGTCTGCTTTCCCTCTGAGAAAGATACCAACAACTGGTCTGCCCTGTCTGCAGTCTTTGTTTTATCCATGTAGTATATGATCAGTCTGTGGGCATCCAGAGAGTAAAATATTCTTTCTGCCTTGTCCTGTGAATTTGGGAAGAAAATTGGTAGATGGATAGCCTGATTAAGATGAGTTCAGAAAATACCTATGGTACAAATGCAGTGTTACCCTGTCTTCATGGAAGATGGTGAAGGGCTCCTTACTCATGAGAGCCTGCAGTTCAAAGACTCTTCTAGTTGAACTGACAGGTATAAGAAAGGTTGTCTTCCATGTCGGCATTGTGAGAAGAGCAGAGGCAGCCAGTTCAAAGGGCGGCAGGGTTAGCTTTTGCAAAACATAACTTAAGTCCCATGCAGGGACAGTGTTCCTCCTGGGAGTTCCTGGGTGTATCACCCCTTTCCAAAACAGTTTCCTGTGTAGGTGAGAGAAAGGTTGTGGAGTAGACTGTAAACAAACTGAAACTGCTAAACCATGAACCTTTATGCTAGAGTAAGAAATACGATGTTCAAACAGGTGATACAGGTAAAAGCAATACTGAATGAATGTCTGCTTGAGTTGGAATAGTCTGTTAGGACTTCCAAGATGGCTGTACATTGAGTAACAGCTTAATTCTAGGTCTACCAGTGTGAAAATAAACTCAGAAGAGATGGCCAGTGGACTTGTGTTTATGGGCAAATTTCAGTAACTGGCTAGTAAGTGTACTGCCTGGATTCCAGGAAAAAAAGAAATACAGAGGACCCAGAAAAAATCAGCTACAAAGTGTAGAAGAAACACTGAGTGAGGAAAGTTCTGCAGCTGTTTAGTAAAAAGCAATGCAACCTCTAGACATGAATTCCAGTAACCTACAGGAAGATATTAAAAGACAACTGCACACAGACCTGGTTAAAATAAATGAAACACTGATGGAGTACATCAACATAAACAACAAAAGGCTGGAAAAATGGAAGAAGTTTTAAACAAATATTCAGATAAGGTGACAAAACTGCAAAAATCAGAGGTCGAAATGACGAAAAGAGGACAGAGCACATAGGGAAAACCTGAGATTTTCAGCTATACCAGAGAAGTTGGAAGGAACAGACTGCATTAATTTTATGAAAGCACAAATAAGCAACTAAACTGGTATTCCACAACAGTTGTTAGTTGAAAGGGCACATCATATGTATGCTCCAAATCTGGCTATAAGAAAGCAACCTAGAACTTTAATAGTAAAGATGCAATCTTAACAGCAGAAGTTGATTTTGACAAAACTGTGGCAGAAGGACAAAGTACTAAAACTGAGAGGCAGCAGAATGTTTGTAGAGAATGAATACTCATTGTACACCAGGCAGAAAAGAAGCAAATTTATTCCATTATTCAGGGAATATCGATACACAAATGTGAGATTCAAACTGCTGTACCCAGCTGTCTCTTCTTGTATTCTTCCCTGGAAGGACAAAATCATTTTTTGATTAAGTACATACTAAGGAAGAAATACAAAGTTTGTTCAACAAAAAGTGAGCTGTGAAACAGAGATTCTTGCTTCTTGTTCTTCTAGGTAATGAAGACCACAGAGAGACTGCAAAAGAGATGGAATAGTCTGTTGGCCATGACACCATATGGTGTCCAGCTTTCTTGCCTCCTTAAGAATATATTATACCTCTTAGGACAAGGCATCAAAGGTGAGTGTCATGGCTCAAGCCTCCAGGCAGCTATATTGAGAGACGTCAGGCTGGGGTGGAAAACTGAGCCCTTGATTTGGCTGAGGAAGTCTGTATCCTTCAGGAACATGCAAAACCTTCCCTCTCTGAGAAAGAAGAGTAGAGAGAAAGTACAGTTGTGTACACTTACCATAAATGTAGATGTTCAAGTATATTCACTGTTGTAGTCATTACATTTGGGTAATTTGCTGGCAGGTTGCCCTCAGTCGGCCTGAATTCCAAAGTCTTGGGTCCAGCGTTGGTTGCGGTCTCCTCTTCCATGACGTCAGGTCGTCAGGGGTATAAAACATGCAGCAGATGCCATTTTCTTTAGTTTTTCTTGCCCCAGATGTCAGGTGCCCCCAAAAAGGTAGCAAAAAAAAAAAATATATATATATATATATATATATATATATATATCTCCATACATACACATGCAGCGATATAAACTTTACCTTCATCTACAAGCAAATACACCACATAGGTTGCAGAAGATAGAGAAGGAAAGATAAACTCCAGGATGATAGGGGGACGGCGGGAGGGTAACCTGGACTGCAACAGTGAATACACTCGAACATCTACATTTATGGTAAGTGTACACAACTGTACTATGTTCTTCGTGTTTCACTGTTGCAGTCATTACATTTGGATAGAATCCCAAAGCTATGGTTGGGAGGCTGGAGCTAAACAACATTAGGTGCGGCTATAAGGCCCTGCAGAGCTGCAGTGGCAAAGCCTGCCCTGGACTTAGAGTAGAGAGGCAAATGATAATGCTTTGTAAAGGTGTGAACAGAACTCCAAGTAGCAGCCTCTAGAATGTCTTTGGTTGGTACTCCTCTGAGAAAGGCTGCTGAAGTAGCTGCAGCTCTGGTGGAATGAGACCTAATGCCCTTGGGCACAGGTTTACCATGGTGTAAGTAGCAGAAACGGATGCAGTGGCTTATCCACCTTGAAGTTGTCTGCTTTGAAATAGCCTTTCCTTCTGATCCGGCAGCATATGTCACAAGTAATTGCTCAGTTTTTCTTAGAGCTTTTGTCCTGCTCAAGTAGAATCTTAGCTGTCTGTGTACGTCCAAGGAATGCAGAATTATTTCCCCCTTGTTCTGCGGATTTGGATAAAAGGTTGGCAGATGAATTGTTTGGTTAAGAGCCACACTGGAAACCACCTTAGGCATAAATGTAGGATATGTCCTCAGAGACACCCTGTCTGGGTAAAATATGATAAAAGGCTCTACAGCCATGAGGGCCTGTAGCTCTGAAAATCTTCTTGCTGAAGTAATTGCTAGTAGCAGAGCTGTTTTCCATGATAAGAACTTTAGATCAGTGGTAGCAGCTGGTTCAAATGGAGGCAGGGTGAGCTTTTCCAACACATAATCGAGGTCCCGTGCAGGTAATGGTGATCTTCTAGGAGGCCTTAAATTTTTGGCTCCTCTAAGATACTGCTTTGGTAAAGGATGAGAAATGATTGGTGGCTCTGTAGTGTAATAAGCCGAAATGGCAGAGGCATGGATTTTAATTGATGAGAATGATAGGCCTTTGTCAAGCATCTCAGTCAAGTATTGTAATATCTGAGGAATATCTGGTTCTGCTGTAGCAGTTCCTTTTGCTTGATTCCAAGCACAGAATCTCTTCCATTTATCAACATAAGATTTTCTAGTACTAGGCCTTCTGGCTTCCAAAATGACAACCATCACAGCTTTACTGAGAGGTGTTGTTTGTATAACTACATGATCAGCCATGCTGCCAGGTTCAGTGTCTGGAGTTGATTGTGCAGGATCTGATTTGTTTTGCTGGGACAGTAGTTGAGGTCTTTGAGGTAAGGTCCAAGCTGGGTATTGAGACAAGTTCCTTAGGATTGGGTACCAGTATTGGCGGGGCCAGTCCGGGGGAATTAGTATCATCTTTGGTTTCTCTTGTCTGATTTTTAGGAGGACCTTGGGAAGAAGAGGTAGAGGAGGAAAGGCGTAAACTGAATGGTTTTTCCAACTGAAGGATAGGGCGTTCACTTTCCATGCTTGTCTGTGATAAGTCCTTGTGCAGAATCTTTTCAATTGATAACTGTGAGGAGAGGCAAATAGATCTATGTCTGGGCTCCCCCATTTCTTTATCATGCGGAAGACTTGTGGATTTAGTTTCCACTCGTGAGGATCCATAAGGTTTCTGCTTAAATCGTCTGCCAGAGTATTTTGCTTTCCTGGCAGGAATTGAGCTTGAAGATGTATTTGGTAAGTCAAAACTGTGTCCCACAGTGCCATGGCTAGTCTGCAAAGGGGGTACGAGTGTGTGCCCCCCTGCTTGTTTATATACCACATGACCATGGTGTTGTCCGTCTTTATCAGTAGTTGTCCCGGATGAAGTAAGTCCTTGAAGGCTGTTAGGGCATTTTGAACAGCTAGCATCTCTCTCTGGTTGATATGTAGATGCATTTGTTTTGGGGTCCATATGCCCTGAATGCATCTTCCTGCCATGTGGGCCCCCCAGGCATAATTTGATGCGTCTGTTGTTAAGGTTTGGCTGGCAGGGGGTAGAGTGAAGGCCAGTCTCATGCTTTGGTGACTTTGCCCACCATAGAAACTCCTGTTGTAGGCAGGGAATGAGAGGAATCATTGTTTCCAGACTGTGAGAATGTTGATTCCATAAACTTTTTAGGTACCATTGAAGTTTCCTCATATGCAGGCTTGCATATGGAATCAGTAGGATGCAGGATGCCATGAAGCCCAAAGTCTTCAGAATTTGTCTTGCGGATAACTGGGTTTTTATTGCCAGTTTGAAGTAAGTAGTCAGTTGCCTTTGCTTGTCTGGCGTGAGGTAATCCATCTGGACAGTTGTATTCAAGCTTGCACCCAGGAATGTTATCTTTTGAGAGGGTACCAGTTGTGATTTCTTTTCATTTATTGTGTACCCTAGGCATGTTAGAAGCCTTTTCACAAACGCCAGGTGTTGAAGAAGAATGTCCTTATTCTCTGCTTGAATGAGACAGTCGTCCAAGTAAGGATATATTTGTATACTTCTTTGTCTGCAAAATGCAATTACTGGTGCCAGGCACTTTGCAAAGACCCTGGGTGCAGTAGATAAGCCACATGGCAGTGCAGAGAACTGGTAATGCATTAAGCCTGCCTTAAATCTGAGGTATCTTCTGCACGATTGTCTTACTGGGACATGCAGGTATGCCTCTTTTAAGTCTAATGTCACCAGCCAAGCACTCTTGCCCAGCATGGACAGAAGCTGCTGCAAAGTCAGCATTTTGAATTTTGGAATGTCCAGGTATGGGTTCAAAATCGATAAATCCAGTATTGGCCGCCAAGCCTTGTCCTGTCTGGGTACCAAGAACAGTCTTGAGTAAAAACCTTGTCCTTTTTCCTGTTCTGGTACTGGCTGAATGGCCCCCATATCCATGAGGGCCATAACCTGTTTCTGTGCCTCTGCCCATTGTTTTTTTGGCAGATCTGGCCAACTGTTTGCCATTGGTGGAGTGTGGTAATGGAATCTGTATCCCTGTGATACTATGTTTAGTACCCACTTGTCCTGGGTTATTAACAGCCAATTTTGAGCAAAAAGTGCTAATTTTCCCCCTAAGGGTGCTGCCAAAAGATAAGTGCTTGGTGTTGGCAGAGGGAAGTCATTGGTACTGTTTTCTGTAGGTTTGCGCTTTATCTCCTCCAGATTTGGAGGTAGAAGCGCCCCACTGTTTTGACCTGTATGAATCTTGCACCTGGTATCTGGAACCCTTAGGGCATATGGATTTGCCCCTTTGAGCTCTGTTTGACACAGGAAAGGACCAATTTTTTTGTAGACCAGTGTCTACTGAATCTTGGTGGCTGCACTTGTAAGAAGTCTTTTACAGTTTACATAGACTTAGCTTTGCCTTCCATTTTCTTTAAAACCTCTTCAGCCTTAATCCCAGAGTATCATGCTGTAAAGGTGCATCTAGCAATTTAGCTTTAACACGATCAGGCAAATATTGTTCCTTTAGCCAGGCATGCCTCCTAAGCACAGATCCAGTAACTGCGGCCCTGCAGGAGGCCTCTAAGGAGTCAAAACCACATTGCAAAGTATGCTTTCCAACCTGTTCAACTGCATGCAATAATTCCTGTAATTCTTTATTTTCTGCACATTCAGCAATCCCATAACATGTTGATACTTAAGCATATGAAATTGACAGTTTAAGGCCCTGATTGCCAAGGTTGCATATGTATAAACCTTTTTTCCCCATCTGTCCAGTGCCCTTGAATCTCTGTAAGAGGGGGTAGGATTTTTTGCTGTTGAGGCCTTAACTCCTTTTGGACCCTGTGAAATAGTTTCAGGATCAGCAGCAGGGTTTCTAAATAAAAATTTATGAGTCAGGGACCCTGTAATATCTGTCACGCTTACTGGGAGCCAGAGGTAAGCAGTCAGGGGTCAAGCTTGACTCCGAAAACACATCATCCACAATGTCTAAAACAGGGGGAATGGCTAAAGGCCTCTGCTGAGGGAGAAGAAAAAAAATCTCTGAGCCTCTTTTTTGATTCTGAGAAATCTTGACTCTCCCAGTGAAAATGCTCCCTCAAAGTATGCAAGGTTTCTCCAAATGAATAATCCTCAGGAGGTGATGCAGATGGTATAGACTCCTCTGCATCAAAATCCTCATAGGGAGGTACAGATAAATTCCTGATCAGAAGAGGAATCAGAAGAAATAAAAACCTGATCTGAAGATTCATAATCAGTGTCTTGCCTAGGCCTCTAATCTGGAGGGGGATGGGAACCCCTGATCAAGGTAATAAGGTCTTCAGCCATTTTGATCATTTGTTTGTTAGGCATAGAGGCCTGTGCATGTGGCTCATGTGTCGGTTTTTTAGTCTTAGAAGTTGCTTTTGTCTTTGGTTTTGCAGCTGTCGGTTTGATATACAAATGTTGACGCCTGAAAATCCCTTCAGAAGCCGGTGCCTGCTCAGCAGCTTCGGACCCATCCAAGGGAGATACATTCGTGGGTCCAATACTTTGAGTATCTCATGGCATGCCAGACTCAACATGGGTGTCGGTAGAGGCCTGCGACTCTAAAGTAGCAGGTATCAGAGGCTGCGAAAACGCCTCATTGAGTACCGGCGAACTGGCGATTGGCTTAGGAGAAGCTAAATCGTCGGTTTTGGACCTCGACTGTCTCTCTCTGTCCTTTTCCTTGCGTTTTTTATGTACTCAGGTAGTCGGATTGCTATCGACGACATTTTTGGGTAGTTAAATTGGTTTCCAAAATACTCTGAGGCATAAATATACAGACGCTTAATAGTGCGTTGGTCAAATCTAGCACAAAACCGACAGCCAGGCACGTTGTGATCAGGGCCTTGGCAAGGAATGCAGTACAAATGGAAATCCTTATGAGGTATTTGCTTCCCACAAGTAATACAATTCTTAACTTTTTCTGACATCGGTATGGAGCAAGAAAAAAGTTTCCCCGGTGGGGTACTTAGCTTTAATGAAGACTTCGGTTCTGAAACTCAAACTTGAATATTTCAGGAGTCGGCCGACTGGCACTTGCGAAATGCTTCTGCTTCAGGCACCATGCGGCAAGAAAGACTAAAGAAAATGGCGTCAGCTGCATGTTTTATACCCCTGACATCATGGAAGAGGCGACAGCAACCAACGCAGGACCCAAGACTTTGGAATTCAGGCCGACTGAGGGCAACCTGCCAACCGATTACCTGAATGTAATGACTGCAACAGTGAAACACGAAGAATATCCAATATTGTCTGGGCCACAAGGTGGCTACCAGAATCAGGCTGGGTCTGTCGGGCCCTGGCCTTGGTGAGGACCCTCAAAATCAAAGGTCATGGCAGAAAGGCTTACAGGAATTTCTCGCTCCATGTGAAGAGAAAGCTTCTATCTTCCAGGCGTCCACCTGTTTGGTTTCGTTGCAAAACCTCAGAAGTTTTTCTGGTTTTGGGGAGAAGCATAGAGGTCTATAGATGGAATTCCCCATAGCGTACTGAGATCTAGGAACACTTCCCTTTTTCAACATCCATTTGCTTGGGTCTAGTAAGTCTGAAAGCTTTCATGCCAGAAAAAACTATTAGCATTTCCTTCAGAATGATATGCAACTGTCTCGGTTTTGGGGACCAAATATCCTGTACTCTCATTAGACCAAGGTGGGTTCCTCAATCTTCGTCTGAGCCTTCTGTGGTGATGGACTTGTCTGCCTGAGGCAGTGTGAAGGTTGTTCCTGGGTTTTCTATGGCAGATATCCACCAAAGAATCTCCCCTCTTGAGGTATGCAAGCAAGGGAATAAGGGTTTTCTAGGGGCTGTGTGTGCTGTTCCCTAACAATTTTGAGAAACAACTGGATCTTCCTCATGTGGAGCTTTGCTAAAGGAAAAATTAGGCTACATGAAGTCATGTACCCTAAAATCCTCAAGAATTCTCTGGCTGAGATAAGTTGTTTTGTAAGAAAGTGGCTCAAGTACTCTGTGATGAAGACTATCTTGTTCTGATGAAGAAATGCCTTCTGTTGGATGGAGTCTATCATAGCTCCCAGAAACAAGATCCTTGTTTGGTGAGACATCTGAAACTTCTGTACATTCAACGCGAGGCCAACATTTTGGAAGCATTCTATAGACGTCTGGAGAGTACTTAGGGTCTCTGAACAGGACCTTCTTTGGATGAGACCATCATCTAAATAGGGACAGATGTGCACCCGTAGCATTCTAGAATGTGCTGTTAGGACAGCCAAGCATTTTGTGAACACTCTTGGGGCAGTATAGAGCCCAAATGGTAAAGCAAAAAACTGGAAGTGGGAGCCCAAGGCTACAAACCATATGCATTTTCTGTGGCTGAAAGCTATATGTACATGAAGGTAGGCATCCTTTAGGTCAACTGTAACTATGGAGGTATCATGAAAAAGCTTTTGCAGAGTACGCATTTTGAATTTTGGCACAAGAATAGATCTAGGATAGGTCTCCAGGTTCCTTTTCTTGGGACCAAAAGTTGCCCTCTTGAGCTGGTGGAACTGGCTAAATGGACCCCTTGTCTCAATAAATTGTTGATAATCTGTGGCAAGAGGTTTTCTTTCGCCTTTGGAGGTCCTGGCATGCACAAGGTGGGATTTGCCTGAATTGTATAAAGTATCCCTTTTCTATAATACTGAGAGAACATTCTGATCCCTTGCAATGGTCTTCCACTGGTTTAAGAAGAGGGGAACCCTGCCTGCAGGGGTCCGGAGGGGTTGAGGGGACAAGAAGGGGTAGCAAACAGTCACATTTGTTCTCTTTGCTGGATGTGCTCTTTGGCAGCACCCAATCTCTGAGGCTGTTCTGGTTGCCATCTTCTTGACTGCCTCGGTCTTTTTCCATGGGGAGGCCACCTCTCATCTTGTCTAGGTGGGAAAGGCCAAGGCTTAGAGGGGTAGTTTATACTGTACAAACAGGAACTCTTTGTCCAGTGGGGTATTAAATAACTCTGCTCTAACCAGGTCTGACAATGGCTGAGTTCTTAGCCACACATGCCTGTGTAGAATGGATCCTGTGGCAGCTGCCCTACTAGAAGCACCTAAGGCAACATAACTGCATTTCAATGAGTGCCTGGCTACCTATAAGGCTTCTCTAGTAAATGTCCTGCATCTTCTTGTATGAAGTTCTGTCCAACATGGAATCAAGTTTTATTAACATTTTGTCTTGAACTGATTCCAAATATTTAAGCATATGAAACTGACAATTTAATGCTCTCATGGCAAGAGTAGCAGAAGTACAATCTTCTTGTCAAACCTTGTCCTGGGGTTTGCTCTCCTCGTCACCAAATAATGGGTGCCCAGATAGCTCTTTGGGAACCCTTTCGGTAGTTTCAGTAGAAACTATTGATGGACCAGCTTTAGAATTTCTGTAGATATATTTGTGCGAGTCAAGTACCCTGCAAAAAGTACAGTTTTGTACCTACCATAAATGTAGATGTTCGAGTGTATATACTGCTGCAGTCATCACACTTGGGTTATCCTGTCGTCAAGCGGTCCCGCAGTCGGCAGAATCCCAAAGCCTTGGTCCGGCATCGGCTGTCGTCGCTTCTTCCCTGATATCAGTGCGACAGGGGTATAAAAGAGGCAGCCAACGCCATTTTCTTCAGTTTTTCTTGCCCCAGATGTCAGGTGCCCCCAACTAGGAAGGCAAAACAAAAAGCTATGCAAAAATTCCTTAGAAGATAAACAATAGTACTAACTATTAGCAAATACACCATATAGACATGCATCCACTTGATTGATGAACATGGAGCTATAACTAACACACTGGTATGTAGAGGGGATGGTGGGAGGGTAACCTGGACTGCAGCAGTATATACACTTGAACATCTACATTTATGGTAGGTACAAAACTGTACTATGTTCATCGTGTTATACTGCTGCAGTCATCACACTTGGGTTGAATCCAAAAGCTATGGATGGGTGGCTGGTACTAAACTGGGATAGGCGAAGCCAGGATGCCCTGCGGCACTGCAGTGGCAAAACCAGCTCTGGAATTTGAGTATAAAGGAAGGTGGTAGTGCTTGGTAAAGGTATGCACTGAACTCCAAGTAGCTGCCTCCAGAATGTCCTTGGTTGGAACCCCCCTGAGAAAGGCTGCTGAGGTTGCTGTAGCCCTGGTAGAATGGGACCTAATATTAACAGGCACTGCTTTCCCATGGTGCGAGTAGCAAAAGCGGATACAATGTGCTATCCATTTGGAGATGGTCTGTTTTGAAATGGCCTTTCCTTGTGAACCTGCAGCATAGGATACAAAGAGTTGGTCAGTTTTTCTGATAGTCTTTGTCTTATCTAAATAGTAACGTAGCTGTCTGTGAATGTCCAAAGAGTGAAGGAGTCTTTCTCCTTTATTCTGGGGGTTTGGATAAAAGGTGGGTAAATGAATGGTCTGATTTAAAGCCACACTGGATACTACTTTTGGCATAAAGGTAGGGTTAGTTCGTAAAGAGACCCTGTCCTGATGGAAAATGATGAAAGGTTCCACTGCCATAAGTGCCTGTAGTTCTGAGACCCTGCGTGCTGAGGTAATAGCCAGCAACAAAGCTGTTTTCCAAGACAAGTATTGTAGTTCTGCTGAGGATGCTGGCTCGAAAAGAGGCAGTGTTAATTTTTCTAAAACGAAGTTCAGGTCCCAAGCTGGTGTTGGGGGCTTTCTGGGGGGGTCTTATATTCTTAGCCCCTCTGAGAAACTGCTGTAGTAAAGGGTGTGAGAACATTGGAGGATCCATATTGTATTGAACTGAAATGGCTGAAGCATGGATCTTAATGGATGAGAATGAAAGGCCTTGGTGTAGCATCTCAGTTAAGTATTGCAGTATTTGAGGAATGTTCAGTATCCAAAGATTTTGGCCTTTAGCCTGGTTCCATGCACAAAATCTTTTCCATTTGTCTGAGTAAGTTTTTCTGGTGCTGGGCCTTCTGGCCTCCATAATGACATTCTGGACGTCCTTTGAGAGAAGTGTTGATTGAAAATTCAAGGTATTCTCCATGCAGCTAAATTTAAAATTCTGAGCTGGCTGTGAAGTATCAGAGAGTTTTTCTGAGTCAGCAGTAGTGGGAATTGAGGCAAGATCCATGGAGGGCTGGGAGTCAAATTCCTTAGTAATGGGTACCAGTGCTGGCGTGGCCAGTCCGGAGCAATGAGGATCATTTGTGGTCTCTCTGATTTGACTTTCAATAATACCTT
The DNA here is from genome assembly GCF_019279795.1 of Protopterus annectens. Taxonomy (NCBI): domain Eukaryota; kingdom Metazoa; phylum Chordata; order Ceratodontiformes; family Protopteridae; genus Protopterus; species Protopterus annectens. The sequence goes on from NC_056731.1 coordinate 758,898,628, forward strand.
GCTCAGTAGAGGTAGTGGTGGGAAGGCATAGACTGCCAATGCTGTCCAACTGAATGATAGGGCGTCCACTTTCCAGGCTAAGGAGTGATAAGTCCTTGTGCAAAATTTCTGTAGTTGGCAATTGTTGGGGGAGACAAATAGATCTATGTCTGGACATCCCCACCTTTGGTTATCGAAAATACTTGTGGGTGTAGTCTCCACTCGTGAGGATCTGCCATATTTCTGCTTAATTTGTCTGCCAATATGTTTTCCTTTCCTTGCAGGAATTGTGCTTGCAGTTGCACTTGGTAAGTCAATGCTGTGTTCCACAAGGTCATTGCCTGTCTGCATAAAGGGTAGGAGTGTGTTCCTCCTTGCTTATGTACCACATCACTGTGGTGTTGTCTGCTCTTATTAGTAGTTGTCCTGGATGCAAGAGGTCCTTGAAAGCTGTCAGTGCATTTTGCACAGCTAACATCTACTTTTGGTTGATGTGAAGATGCATTTGTTTTGCAGACCATTTGCCCTGTATGCACCGTCCTGCCATGTGTACTCCCCAGGCGTAGTCTGAAGAATCTGTTGTCATAGTTTGGTTTGCTGGAGGTAAGACGAAAGGAAGACCCTTGTTTATTTGACATGCTTGAGCCCACCATAGGAACTCTTTTTGAGGGCATGGAATGAGAGGTATACTTGATTCGAGGCTGTGCCTGTGTTGAGACCATACACTTTTCAGGTACCATTGTAATTTCCTCATATGCAGCTTTGCATATGGGAGTAGTTGAATGCAGGATGCCATGAACCCCAATGCCTGCAGGATTTTCCTTGCAGTGAGCTGGGTAAAAGTTGCCATCTTTTTGAAGTATTGAGTCAATTGTTGTTGTTTGTCTGGCGTGAGAAAAGCCATCTGGGCCGTTGTATTTAAGCTGGCACCCAGGAATATTATTTGTTGCGAGGGTATTAGCTTTGACTTCTTTTTGTTTACTGTGTACCCTAGGCAACTGAGCAGCTGTAATACAAATGCCAGATGCTGTAATAGAATGTCCTTGCTGTCCACTTGGATCAGGCAGTCGTCCAGATATGGGTAAATTTGTATTCCTCGTTGTCTGCAATATGCAATTACTGATGCCAGGCATTTCGTAAATACTCTGGGTGCAGTAGATAAGCCAAAGGGCAATGCAGAGAATTGATAATGCGTTGTACCTGCCAAGAATCTGAGGTATCTTCTGCAATCTTGTCTGATAGGGACATGCAGGTATGCCTCTTTGAGGTCCAACGTTACGAGCCAAGACTCCTTGCCCAGCATGGGAAGAAGCTGCTGAAGTGTGAGCATTTTGAATTTGGGTACCTTCAGGTATGTGTTTAGAATTGAGAGGTCTAAAATGGGCCTCCAGGCTTTGTCCTTTCTTTGGACTAGAAATAGTCTTGAGTAAAAACCTTGACCTTGCTCCTTTGTAGGTACCTTTTGAATTGCTTTCATATCCATGAGAGCTGATATTTGCGCTTGTGCCTCTGCCCATTGGTTTGGAGGCAGATTTGGCATGCCTCTCATCCGTGGTAAAGTGTGTAAATGAAATCTGTATCCTCGGGTAATAATATCCAGAACCCATTTGTCCTTTGTTATAATGCGTCAATGTTGTGGAAATAAAGCCAGTTTTCCTCCCAAAGGTGCTGCCAGGGCAATTTTGCTTGGCAGGCGAAGAGGGGAAGTCATTGTGTTTGTTTCCTGAAGGGTTGAGATCTTTCGTCTCCCCCTCTTTGAGATGTTGTTTGCCATTGTCTAGGCCTGAAAGAACCTTGTGGCTGGCCTCTGCCCCTAGGGCGTCTGTACCTACGTCTTTGGGGTCTGTCTGATGCAGGAAAGGACCAGTTTTTTGATGGCCAGTTCCTGCTGAAACGAGGAGGTTGTACCTGTAAAAAAATCTTTAACTGTTTGTATAGATTTTGCCTTTTCTTCCATTTTCTTTAAAACTTCCTCTGCTTTGACACCAAATAAAACATCTTTCTGCAATGAAGCATCCAATAACTTTGCTTTGACATGTTCTGGTAAGGCTTGTTCTTTAAGCCAAGCATGCCTACGTATTACAGACCCTGTGACAGCTGCTCTACATGAGGCTTCCAATGAATCAAAACCACACTGTAACGTATGCTTTCCCACCTGTTCTGCTGCATGCAGCAAATCCTGTATCTCTTTGAAATCAGGTTGATCTGTCTGAGGGGTCATTTTCTGTTTTAACTGTGTAATCGAGTACTGTTGGTATTTTAGCATGTGGAATTGGCAGTTTAAGGCCCTCATGGCCAAAGTGGCAGACGTATACACTTTCTTTCCCCATCTTTTTAATGCTCTGGAATCTCTTTCAGGAGGAAGTGGATTCTTAGCAGTAGAGGCCTTAACCCCTTTGGGACCCTGGGAAATGGTTTCTGGGTCTGCAGCAGAACTTTTATATAGAAACTTATGAGTATCAGGAACTCGGTAGTATCTGTCTGGTTTAGCTGGTGCTGGGGGGGTAAAGAATCTGGGTTTAGACTAGATTCGGAGTAAACATCATCCAAAATATCTAAAACTGGAGGAATTGCTAGGGGTCTATGCTGTGGAAGAAGAAGAAACTCCCGGAGTCTTTTCTTATAGTCAGAATAATCTTGGCCTTCCCAGTGGAAGTGAAGTGTTCCCTCAAGGTGTGTAAAGTTTCCCCAAAAGAGTAGTCTTCAGGGGGGGAGACAGAGGGAATGGACTCTTCAGCATCTGAATCTTCATAAGGAGGGAAGGAGTAAATCCTGGTCCTCAGAGTTGCCTGAGGAAATGGATGCTTGGTCAGAGGAGGGATAATCTTCCTCCAGTCTAGGCCTTTTGTCGGGGGGGGGGGGGGTTGGGATCCCCTGATAAGGGTAATTAAATCCTCAGCCATCTTAAGCATCTGTTTTTTAGCCATAGGGGCCTGTGGGGGAGTGTGTGGACCCGGCTTCCTAACTTTCAAGGGAGCTTTAGCATAAGACTTAGCAGAGATAGTTGTCGGTTTGAAGACACCTTCAGAAACCGAAGGCCTATCCAAAACTTCCGGATCACCGTCAGGACTGGCGTCCAAGGGGTGAGGTGGAACCGGTTCCTGAGGCCCAGTTGCATCGGTCTGGGAGGCCGTCAGAATTTCTGAATCAGCGGTAGTCAGGGGCTGCGTAGGCGCCTCGCTGAAAACCTGAGAACCGGCGTCAGGCCTGGCTGAGGCCTCGGTAACTGGTCTTGGCCTTGGCTGTTTGTCCTTATCCTTGCGTTTTTTAAACATTGCTGATGTCGGTTGCTCCGACAGCATGCTATAGTTAAATTTTCTGCCAAAATAATGCTGGGCAAAATCTGCACGACGCTTAATTGTACGTTTGTTGAACCTAGCACAAAACCGACAACGGGCCTAGGCAAGGAATACAAAAAGAATGAAAATCCTTATGAGGCATTTGCTTCCCACAAGAAATGCAATTATTAACTTTGTCTGACATCGGTCTGAGGCAAGAAAAGTTTCCCCAACGGGGTAAGAAAAGTTTCCCCAACGGGGTACTTAGCTTTAGAGAAGACTTCGGGCTGAAATTCGATTCGAAAATCTCAGGAGCTGGCCGACCGGCACTTGCAAATTGCTTCTGCTTCGGGCACCGCGCGGCAAGAAAGACTGAAGAAAATGGCATTGGCTGCCTCTTTTATACCCCTGTCGCACTGACGTCAGGGAAGAATCGACGACAGCCAACGCTGGACCAAGGCTTTGGGATTCGGCCGACTGCGGGACCGCCTGACGACAGGATAACCCAAGTGTGATGACTGCAGCAGTATAACACGAAGAACATCGTATCTTGTTTCCTTGTAGCAGATGGTAAGGAATCCAGGCTATGTCCTCAAACCATCATCTAACATGTGTACAGGCGGAATAAACAATGGTTGAAGAGAGGGTAAGCATAGTAGTACCCTGTAGTGTGTCTGAACTCGAGATAACTGCTTACTTTCACAGTTAAAGGTTTCTTTCATGTTATGTAACATGTCCTCAAAGGAAAGTTCTTCGGTTGGGAAGGCAGACGAGAGTGTCAGAGTCCGAGTATGTTTGGGGTTGCAAGTGACCTGAGTAGCAGAGTTTTTCCTCATCTTCAGGGATGAGGAGTCTTCCTCCTATGGGTAGGCTATATCCCTAGTCCATTTGGTTGGAGCTGGGGAGACTTCAGAAGACTGTGAAGGTGCTCTAGCTTTAATGAAGGCCATGAATTCCTGTGCTATCTTAACCAGGTCCAGGACTTCAGTTTGCGGCTTGGGGGCCAATAGAGGTGAAACCATGGCAGGGTTACATTTTGGTTTTAAAAGTCATTTAACAGATATGGTCAAAGGATGCAGTCTACCAAGGTCGACTATGAAAGTATGTAATAAAATATTACAGGTTCATAGATGACCTTATTTTTGTGTGCAGATGGGGCAGGAAAGGGTTGAATGTTTTATGAAAGACCTTCAGTGTTAACAGATTTTCTTTACAATGTGATAGTCTGCAGTTAGGTAGAACAGTCACCTTTTTTGACATTCACTTGGAAGGGGGGTCTAAGGGTAAAGTAATAAGCACACAGGAAATATGAAGATGATGCACACATTTTAGATGCTCGTAGTTGTCATCCTCCCTCACCTTTTGAAGACTTTGCCCTATGGCAAACTTTTGAGGGTGAAGAGACTATGCAGTAATAGTACTGAATTGGATACTGAACAACAAAAAACAGCAGAATTATTTATAGAGAGGCTATGGTAGAGATACAGTTATAGTATATCATTGGAGAAAATTAAAAAGAACATTAATAATCATACAACAAATGTTGGAAATAATAAAGCTACCAGATTTACTTCAAATGCTAATGGCAATGTTAGAAAAATATATGTAGTCACTATCTATGACCTCTTATCAGGGGAGGTAAAAAAGATAATTTGTTACTATTGGGATTTCTTATTGAAGTTGAGAGTTTTCAGATACATTATATAAAGTGCCCCTGTGCAAAGCCAGACTAACTACCTGCCTTGTCTACAGACATTAATCCTCTCACTTACCCAATCTCATTAATATTTTACTAACAATAATGTGTGTGTAATCCTTTTAGTTTAAAAGTGCCCTATTTCACTTACCTTTATGTATTTTCTGACGTATATCCATACTTATGTAACTAGGAATGTATTCTTTCTAACTAGGAATGTATTTTTTTTCCTTGCTCAAACTAATATGTAATGCACTGTTATAATTTGTCTAAACTTGCTATTGTACCCATGTTTCTGTAATACTATTCTGATGTGCGGAGCTTTTCTCCCCGGGCCTCCACTGAAAATGGACATATATCCAGCTGGACCAGCCCGGTCAACAAATGTAAAATAAATAAATAAATAAAAGTTCCCATATTCTCATATAGCAAGGGTAGAAGGATCAAGGATATTTTGGTGCACACTGGATTTTTTCTCCCCAGATTGTCATACGAGTAGAAATCCTGATCTAGTACGTACTTTCCCTTGTGGTAGATTCATTACGTGTCAATATGTAAGTAGGACATATGAGGTGCACTTTAAAGCTAAAGGTATATTTTCTTGCAATGCAGAGGGTGTGATTTATGCCCTCAGATGTCCCTGTGGAATGTTCTACATAGGTGAAAGTAAAACAGCCTTTAAGTTAAGAGCTCATTAACACATCAGGAACATAAAGAATGGAAAGCAAGAAAGTCCTTTAGTTATATGCACTTTAAAGATTATCATGGTGGTAATCCAGAGGGCTTACAGAGCACGGTTTTAGAGCAAATTTTATTATGTGGCTATGGTATGGATATTAAGAAAAAACTTTTGCATAAAGTAACTTTTTATACTGAAATATGGAACCCTGACCCCTTTTGGTAATAATGTGGAATGTAATTGGAAAGTTTTACTTTGATGTAATTAGTCTAAGTATTTTATTGAATAACTGGTTTCATTATATAAGTTTATACAGAATTTTATTGCTTGTATTCTCCTTTAAAGGCTAATGCAGAGGCACTAGAGAGAGTTTTTTATTAAAGCTTTGCATTGGTGTGTGGATGCTGGTCTCATCTTTTAGTCGCTATTAATTCTAGAAACACTGTTGGGATATTCAGAAAGGGAGACTACTCTCTAGTGCTGCAAGCTATAAGCTGACCATACACAGGTACCTGGGAATTGATGTCTGCCTAGTTGATTACAAAGACACCCATATCCGTTTGCCAGGCTCTGAAGGGGCATTAGCAGTTGGGGATAATGTCGGAGATGTCAAACTTGGGAACTCACTACCTGTGCCTCTCTGGGACAGATGCTCGCAGGCCCTCACCTCACAATACTGCTTGGGACACAGAGGTCAGGCAGTTGGTGCAGATGACTAAGGTACTAAGCTGTTATCAGGTTACTTCCTATATTTCAAGGTCTGATGCTGCCAACTGTGTGACCTTGAACAAATCACTTAAGATCTCATGCTCTCTACCTGCAGAAATCTTAGCTGCTAACTTCTCATCCATTTTCTTTTGAAGTTCAGACAATCCATCCATGCTTTCTGAAGCAAACTCTCCTCTGAAACAGACACAGTCACAGCTTGGCCTAATACCAGAAGTTTTTTATGCTATAGAAAAGGCTCCGATTGCATCCTCTTCACTAGACTTCTTTTATTACTATTTGCTAAAGTCCATAGAAGGGTAAAAGTTGGACCACTGCACTAACAAAAGCACTGAACATCAGGCATAATGGTTGGACATCTCCCTGAGCTATAACAAATTACCTTTTCATATGACACTACCCCAATGCTTCTTTGTAATTACCCAAAATTAATACAGCAGACAGCAGAGTTAAAAGCTGCACAAGTAAACCTTTTCAGCCTTTATGGAACTGGACAGACATCTAAGGACAGGTTTTATAGTAATTTGAACTAGAAGGTTGAATCAGGCTAAGTACAATTTTTTGCACAAAATCACAGAAAAGTCTTCAACATGGTAAATTATTTTAAGATTTTCTTTTTTTCTGAGAAAAATGAAGGAAAGGATATGGCTGCCTATGAAATACAGATATGAAAGCAGTGGACAGGAAACAGAATTGGAACTAAGAATTCACTGCACAGGTATGACGGTGATACTAAATGGGGAAAGGAAGCATTTCCGAAGCTTAAAATATAAAAAGAAGATTATCAAAATGTTTACTCATGAGAAAAAGTGACTATGAAAAAACTGTAAATTTCACTGGTAACATACAGTTACATAAGAATGAAATGGAAAAAACAAATTACTTTGAAAAATGCCTGTTCAGGGAGACAGACTGATATATGCACAAAAGTAAAATGGTTTTGTTCAAGAAGTGACTAAATATGGTGTCTTTTGGCTTTTCCCGGTTAAAAGTAGTCACAGCGGAACTCCTGTCCGCTGATTGGCAGTAGATTTTTACGTGCCAAGTTGCCGGCCCTGACGCACAACCTTCAACGAAGGTACGCCCATTCACGCATGTCTCCACAGAGAAGACGCTCTAGCTGAGAATCTAACACGACAACATCTTACTGTGAGGCGACAACACTACCGCAGCACCACAGTACCAAGAAGTGACTAAACATCATGAAACAAAATTCTGGGAATTTTAAAGAAACTTGGGTGTGGGCTAGACTGAATGTCTTATGGAGAAGCTGTTTTTTGACAAAGAGAAAGTACAGTTTTGTACCTACCATAAATGTAGATGTTCGAGTGTATACCCTGCTGCAGTCATCACACTTGGGTTATCCTGCCGTCAGGCGGTCCCGCAGTCGGCCAGATTTCCAAAGTCTTGGTCCGGCGTCGGTTGCTGTCACTTCTTCCCTGATGTCAGTGTGCCAGGGGTATAAGAGGCATCCAACGCCATTTTCTTCAGTTTTTCTTGCCCCAGATGTCAGGTGCCCCTAATAGGTATGCAAAATATATATACATAAATATATATATATATATATATATATATATATATATATATATATATATAGATATAGCTATATAAAAATAAAACAAAACCCTTAGGCACAAGCAAATACACCACAGAGGTAATATAGGATAGAGTGGTAGAGATAAGTTCAGGTAGTTCAGAGGGGATGGAGGGAGGGTAACCTGGACTGCAGCACGGTATACACTCGAACATCTACATTTATGGTAGGTACAAAACTGTACTATGTTCATCGTGTTACCCTGCTGCAGTCATCACACTTGGGTAGAATCCCAAAGCTAAGGATGGGAGGTGGAGTCAAACAGGGATAGAGGAGGCTAGAAGGCCCTGCAAAACTGCAGTGGCGAAGCCAGCTCTAGTCTTAGAGTAAAGTGGTAAGTGGTAATGTTTGGTGAAGGTGTGTACTGAACTTAAGTTGCAGCTTCCAGAATATCCTTGGTTGGCACCCCCCCTGAGGAAGGCTGTAGATGTAGCTGCTGCCCTGGCACAGTGGGGCCTTATGCTAGCAGGAACTGGTTTTCCATGGTGGGTGTAGCAAAAACGTATACATGCCCTATCCATTTGGAAATGGTCTGTTTTGAGATCGCCTTTCCTTGTGATGCTGTAGCATAGGATACAAAAAGCTGGTCAGATTTTCTGAAAACCTTAGTTTTATCCAAGTAGTAACGTAGCTGCCTGTGAATGTCCAAGGAATGTAGGAGTCTTTCTCCGTTGTTCTGTGGATTTGGAAAGAAGGTGGGTAAATGGATGGTTTGATTTAGAGCCACACTGGATACCACCTTAGGCATAAATGAGGGGTTAGTTCATAGAGAAACTCTGTCTTGATGAAAAATGAGGAAAGGCTCTACTGCCATTAGTGCCTGAAGCTCTGAAACTCTTCTCGCTGAAGTAATTGCTAGCAGCAGGGCAGTCTTCCATGATATAAACTTTAAGTCAGCCGAGAAAGCTGGCTCAAAAGAAGGTAGCGTAAGTTTTTCCAGAACAAAGTTGAGGTCCCAAGTAGGTGTTGGTGCTCTCCTGGGAGGCCTAATGTTTTTGGCCCCTCTGAGAAACTGCCTTAGGAGTGGATGTGAAAATAAGGGAGGATCCGTGTTGTAGTGAGCTGAAATAGCTGAGGCGTGGATTTTAATAGATGAAAAAGAAAGTCCTTTGTGTAACATCTCAGTTAAATATTGCAGAATCTGAGTTATGACAGGCTGAAGGGTATTTTGGCCTTTAGCTTGGTTCCAGGCGCAAAACTTTTTCCATTTGTCTGAGTAGGCTTTCCTGGTGCTGGGCCTCCTGGCCTCCAGAATAACATCCATAACAGCTTGTGAGAGAGGAGCTGGCTGGTTGCTTAGGTGATTTGCCATGCAGCCAAGTTTAAGGTTTTGAGCTGGCTGTGTAGAATCTGATTGTCTTGTTGTGTGAGCAGATGGGTAATTTGTGGTAGAATCCACGGTGGGCCCTGGGCAATATTCCTTAATAGTGGATACCAGTGCTGGCGTGGCCAGTCTGGGGCAATGAGCATCATTCGTGGTCTCTCCATCCTGACTTTCAGCAGCACCTTTGTGAGAAGGGGTAATGGAGGAAAGGCATATACTGTCAGCATTTTCCAACTGAATGAGAGTGCGTCCACTTTCCAAGCTTGATGGTGAAAAGTACTTGTGCAAAATTTTGTTAGTTGATAGTTTTGGGGGCTGGCAAACAGGTCTATGTCTGGGAGCCCCCATTTTTGAGTTAACATTGCAAATACTTGTGGATCCAGTTTCCACTCGTGGGGATCCATGATGTTTCTGCTTAGGTTGTCTGCCAATGTGTTCTTTTTTCCTGGCAGGAATTGAGCTTGTAATTGAACTTGGTAAGCCAGTGCTGTGTTCCACAAGGTCATTGCTTGCTTGCATAGAGGGTAGGAGTGTGTACCCCCTTTCTTGTTATGTACCACATTACTGTGGTGTTGTCTGTCCTTATGATAAGCTGTCCTGGATGTAAAAGGTCCTTGAAGGCTGTCAGAGCATTCTGTACAGCTAGCATTTCCTTTTGATTGATGTGCAGATTCCTCTGATCTGCAGTCCATATGCCTTGAACGCACCGTCCTGCCATGTGTGCCCCCCAGGTATAGTCCGATGCATCTGTTGTCATAGTTTGCCTGGCTGGGGGTAAGGTGAAAGTCTGACCCTTGTTGAGGTGACATGCCTGTGACCACCATAGAAACTCCTGTTGAAGGCAGGGAATGAGATGTATCATTGTTTCCAAGCTGTGGCTGTGTTGAGTCCATACGCTTTTTAGGGACCATTGTAATTTCCTCATATGCAGTTTTGCAAATGGTATTACTAGTATGCAAGATGCCATGAAGCCCAAGGCCCGCAGAATTTTTCTTGCAGGGAGTTGGGTCTTTGTTGCCATTGTTCTGAAGTATTGAGTTAATTGTAGTTGTTTGTCTGGCGTCAGATAAGCCATCTGGGCCGTTGTATTCAAGCTGGCACCCAGGAATGTCATATTTTGTGATGGCACTAGTTTTGATTTCTTTTCATTTACTGTGTACCCTAGGCAACTTAAAAGATGTTTTACAAAAGCCAGGTGTTGTAAGAGAATGTCCTTGCTTTCTGCTTGCATGAGGCAGTCGTCCAGGTATGGGTATATCTGAATTCCTCTTTGTCTGCAGTATGCAATTACTGGTGCCAGGCATTTTGTGAAGACCCTGGGCGCAGTAGATAAGCCAAAGGGCAGTGCAGAGAATTGGTAGTGGGTTGAACCTGCAAGGAAACGGAGGTATCTTCTGCAATTTTGTCTGATAGGGACATGCACGTATGCCTCCTTGAGGTCCAACGTTACTAGCCAAGCTTTCTTGCCCAACATGGGAAGAAGCTGCTGTAGTGTTAGCATCTTGAATTTGGGTACTTGCAAGAAGGTGTTTAAAATTGAAAGGTCCAGAATGGGTCTCCAAGCATTGTCCTTTTTGGGGACTAGAAAGAGCCTTGAGTAAAATCCTTGGCCTTGCTCCTGTGTAGGTACCAGTTGAATGGCTCTCATGTCCATGAGAGCTGTAATTTGTTTTTGTGCCTCTGCCCATTGATTTTGTGGCAGATTTGGCATTCCTTTTATCCTTGGCAAGGTGTGGAAATGGAATCTGTATCCTTGTGAGATAATGTCTAGGACCGATTTGTCCTTTGTGACGGTGCGCCAGTTGTCTGCAAAAAGTGCTAATTTTCCTCACAAGGGAGCTGCCAAGAGAGATTTGCTTGGCAGTTTGAGGTTTAAGTCATTGTATTTGCCTTCTAGTAGTTTGGGACCTGTCTTCTCCTCCATTTTGTGTTGTAGTGCCCCATTGGCGAGGTTTGTAAGGGATTTGTGCTTGTCCTCTGCCCCTTGGGCGCCTGTATTTACCCCTCTGTGGTCTGTCAGAAGCTGGAAAGGACCAATTATTTGTTGGCCAATTTCTGCTGAAGCGCGGGGGCTGTACCTGTAAGAAATCTTTGACCGTCTGCATAGATTTTGCCTTATCCTCCATTTTCTTTAAAACCTGCTCTGCTTTAACCCCAAATAAGACATCCTGCTGTAAGGGTGCATCTAGTAACTTTGCTTTAACATGATCAGGCAGAGATTGTTCCTTTAACCAAGCATGCCTACGTATAACAGTCCCAGTAACAGCTGCTCTAGAGGAAGCTTCCAAGGCATCAAAACCACATTGTAAAGTATGTTTGCCCACCTGTTCAGCTGCATGCAACAGATCCTGCATTTCCTTGAATTCAGACTGTTGAGGGTGTGTGCCCATCTTTTGTTTTATTTGAGACATTAGGAATTGCTGGTATTTAAGCATGTGAAATTGACAATTTAGTGCTCTTATAGCTAGAGTAGCTGAGGTGTAAACCTTCTTCCCCCACCTATCTAGTGCTCTGGAGTCTCTTTCAGAAGGTACAGGATTTTTAGCCATAGAAGTCTTAGCCCTTTGGGACCCTGGGAGATTGTCTCTGGATCAGCAACAGGGCTTTTGTATAGGAATTTGTGAGAGTCGGGCACTCTATAGTATCTATCTGGTTTGGCTGGAGCAGGAGGCAGAGAATCTGGATTTAGACTAGATTCTAAGAAAACATCATCCACAATGTCTAAAACTGGGGGGATAAGCAAGTGGTCTGTGCTGGGGGAGTAAAAGAAACTCTCGGAGCCTTTTCTTTGAGTCGGAGTAGTCCTGACCTTCCCAGTGGAAATGTTCCCTCATGGTATGTAAGGTTTCCCCAAAGGAATAATCTTCAGGGGGAGAAGCTGAGGGAATGGAGTCCTCAGCATCAGAATCTTCATAAGGTGGAAAGGAGTAATCCTGTTCCTCAGAGAAGCCTGAGGAAACAGACACTTGATCAGAGGAGGCATAATCCTCCTCTTGTGTAGGCCTTTTGTCAGGGGGGGGGGGGGACACCCCTGATCAAAGAAATCAAATCTTCAGCCATTTTAAGCATCTGTTTCTTAGGCATAGGGCCTTGACCTGGAGACTGAAGTGTAGTCTTTTTGGTTTTAGAGGAGTCTTAAGCTTAGCATAAGATTTTATGGTGAGAGTAGCCGGTCTGAAGGCACCTTCAGAAACCGAAGGTGTTTCTACAGCACCGGCTTCTCCTTCTGCAATGTCGTCAGTAGGGCCTCAAGAAAATGGCTGCATCGGCCTAGAACTCTCTGCTGGAGAATCCGAAGCGGTCTGGGGATCCAATTCAACGGTAGCCAGGGGCTGCATAGGCGCCTCACTGAAAACCGTAGAACCGGCGACCGGCCCAGCCGAGGCCTCGGAGTCTGGCTTGGATCTAGGCTGCCTTTCTTTATCTTTGCGTTTTTTATGCACGCCGGTAGTCGGTTGCTCCGATGGCATAGTGTAATTAAATTTCCTACCGAAGTAGAGTCGTGCAAAATCAAAGCGTCGCTTTATAGTTCGCTTATTGAACCTAGCACAAAACCGACAACCAGTGATGTTGTGGTCTGGGCCTAGGCAAGGTATACAAAAAGAATGAAAGTCCTTATGAGGTATTTGCTTCCCACAAGAAATGCAATTGTTAACTTTTTCTGACATCGGACTGAGGCAAGAAAAGGTTCCCCAACGGGGTACTTAGCTTTGAAGACTTCGGACTGAAACTCGATTCGAAAATTTCAGGTGTCGGCCGACCGGCACTTGCGAACTGCTTCTGCTTCGGGCACCGCACGGCAAGAAAGACTGGGGAAAATGGCGTCGGATGCCTCTTATATACCCCTGGCGCACTGATGTCAGAGAAGTGACAACAACCGACGCCGGACCAAGACTTTGGAATTCGGGCCGACTGCGCCCAAGTGTGATGACTGCAGCAGGGTAACACGATGAACATCGTATTGCTAATAATTAAATAGAGCATTATTTACAGGAGAGGACATCAAAATCTAATTTTTTAAAACACCAGAGGCATTAAAGTAGTTTAAAGGAAGACACAGTCAATGCTGAGCTAAGGAAGTATACAGACAGTAAGTGACAAAATAAAATTTAATTATTATTTACATTATTAATACTATACTGTTTATTTTCTTCTATAAAGTATTCTTAGGAATACAATGTTTTAATATTTTAATAATTAAACAAAATTGCTCTACTCTTTGTCAGGGTCCTGTGGCATCACATTAGGAGTATAGATGGAACTTGATGAAAGACAGAGAACCGTGGGGAAGGGAACACCATAACATCTAAACAATTTGACTAACATTAAAAGCATCTCAAAGAAACTATCAATGGTATTGAGGAGAAAGAAATGTTAAGTGTAGTGAAGTAACAGAAGAGTTCTTAGATGAGCTTCCTTTCTAAGCTGCAAACAATCAAGTTCTTACTAAAATTCATTCAAGCTCTAGTGCCTGACATAGATAAGTAATATTCAAATGTAAAAATAAGCAATCTGTTCTAAGTACTTGCAGGAAGAAACAGTGGACTGATAACTCCTCTAATTGGCAGCTGAAAGAGGAAAAAAAAACTTGATCACATTGAGTTTACAACTCTTCTGTATTTGGACATTCTCTTAGCTGTATCAACATGGAGTTTGCTTTTGTTTTTTTTTTTTTAAGCATATGTATCTATGTTTCAACAAAATCACATTCTATAGCCTAATTCTGACAGTGCTTGTGAAAGCAGTGCATTTTTTTCTGCCCCTTTTTCTAACTCTATTTTCACATGACAATAGTAATTTCTTCTGTTATTACATCATTTAGAATTTGCTACTATGAACTGCGGTGGTGGTGCTGCGGTAGCGTTGTCGCCTCACAGTTAGACGTTGCCTGTTCGATTCTCAGTTAGAGCGTCTTCTGTGTAGCAACATGCGTGAATGGGCGTTCCTTCGTTGAAGGTTGTGCGTTAGGCCCGGCAAGCCAGTACGTAAAAATCTACTGCCAATCATTAGCGGACCGGAGTTCCGCTGTGGCGAACCCTAACCGGGAAAAGCCGAAAGACATTATTATTATTATTCACAAAACATACCAATTAATGACAGACATGTGAAAAGGTAGGGTATAAAAAGTAAAACAGTAATACTGCTTGCTTTGAATGCACTGCAATTATTAACTATTATACCATGACCCCCACTAATATTCCAAAACGTGCACGCTGATTGGTCAGCGTGCACGTTGTAAATAGACTTATACTAATGGAAAAGGTCCGTGCGGACTTTTTCCATTAGTATAAGTCTTTTTTAAAACACTGTCTCGATATGTTAAAGGAGTTTTACACAGCGAGACAGGTCTAAAAAAAGCAACGGAGATCTCCGTTGCTTTTTTTAAAGCTGTCCCGCTATGTTAAACTAACATATTGAGACAGTGTTTTAAAAAAGACTTATACTAATGGAAAAAGTCCTTTAACATAGCGAGACAGTGTGTAAAAGGAGATCTTGCTTTCTCCGTTGCTTTTTTTTTTAAACCTGTCTCGCTATGTTAAATGGGTTTAACATAGCGAGACAGCTTTAAAATAAGCAACGGAGATCTCCATTGCTTATTTTAAAGCTGTCTTGCTATGTTAAACCCATTTAACATAGCGAAACAGTTTGTAAAAAGCAACGGAGATCTTGCTTTCTTCGTTGCTTTTTTCAAAACTGTCTCGCTATGTTAAATGGGTTTAACATAGCGAGACAGCTTTAAAATAAGCAACGGAGATTCTACGTTGCTTTTTTTAAAGCTGTCTCACTATGTTAAACCCATTTAACATAGCGAAACAGCAAAGTACTGTTGTGTACACCTACCATAAATGTAGATGTTCGAGTGTCTTCACTGTTGCAGTCATGACTGTAGGGTTCTCCCCTACCGGCAGGCAGTCCTCGATCGGCCAGAATCCCAAAGTCTGGGTCCGGCGTCAGCTGTTCAGCCATGCTCCCTGACGTCAGAGCGCCAGGAGTACAAAGCTGACAGCCGACACCATGTTCTCCAGTTTTTCTTGCCCCAGATGTCAGAAGTTCCAAAATGAGAAGGTCCCATACCCTTTGCAAATACACCTCAGAAGAAGGGTGAAAAAAGGAACCACACAAAAGAAAAAATAAGAGGGGACAGGAGGGAAGGAAACCCAGACTGCAACAGTGAAGACACTCGAACATCTACATTTATGGTAGGTGTACACAACTGTACTACGTTCATCGTGTTTCACTGTTGCAGTCATGACTGTAGGGTAGAATCCCAAAGCAGAAAGAAAGGGAGGTGGTCATAAAGTAGAGGGGGCAGCTATAAGACCCTGCAAGACTGCAGAAGCAAAGTCTGCCCTAGACTTAAACAGGTAGATTGTAGTGCTTGGAAAAAGTATGCACTGAACTCCAAGTTGCAGCTTCCAAAATGTCTTTGGCAGGAACTCCCCTGAGGAAGGCAGCTGAAGTGGCAGCAGCTCTGATAGAGTGAGTCCTTATACTCCCTGGGATTTGTTTTCCATGGTGTGAATAGCAAAATCTGATTCCATGAGCAATCCATTTAGAAATGGTCTGTTTTGAAATGGCTTTACCTTGGGAACTTGAAGCATAAGAAACAAACAATTGCTCTGATTTCCTGATGTCCTTGGTTCTGTCCAGGTAAAGACGTAGTTGTCTGTGTATATCCAAGGAATGTAAGATCCTTTCCCCTTTATTTTGAGGAGTGGAGAAAAAAGTTGGCAAGTGAATAGTTTGATTTAAAGCCACTTTGGAAACCACCTTATGCATGAAAGTAGGATTAGTCCTTAAAGACACCCTGTCTTGATGAAAAATAATATAAGGTTCTACAGCCATAAGAGCTTGCAACTCTGAAACTCTCCTGGCAGAGGTCAGAGCTAACAGGATGGCTGTCTTCCAAGATAAAAACTTGATGTCAGATGAGGCAGCAGGCTCAAAAGGAGGTAAGGTGAGCTTTTCCAAAACATAGTTGAGATCCCAAGCAGGAATGGGAGGAGATCTAGGGGGCCTTAAGTTCTTAGCTCCTCTGAGAAATTATCTCATGAGCTGGTGGGAAAAGATAGGAGGGTCTGTATTATAATGAGCAGAAATAGCAGAGGTGTGTATCTTTATGGAAGAGAAAGAGAGACCCTTATGTAAGAGGTCTGACAGGTAAAGTAAAATCTGAGGAATGTTAGGAATAAGAGGATCAGAATCCTGAGCCTGCATCCAGGAACAAAATCTTTTCCATTTTCCTGCATAAGATTTTCTAGTGCTAGGACGTCTGGCTTCTAAAATGACATCCATAACCTGCTTGGGTAGGAGAGAATGAATCAAAGATCCTGGATTAACCAGGCCGCCAGGCTGAGAGTTTTGACATGGGAGTGTAGAATCTGACCCTGGTGTTGGGACAGAAGGTTCGGATTCTGTGGTAAAACCCAGGGGGGCTCTAGACAAAGGTTTTTCAGTGTTGGGTACCAAAACTGTCGAGGCCAATTTGGGGCCAGCAAGATTATCATCTTGGGCTTGTCCTGCTTGATCTTTAGTAATACCCGTGGAAGAAGAGGAAGAGGCGGAAAGGCATATCCCGAGAGGTTTCTCCAACTGAATGATAGAGCATCCACTTTCCAAGCTAGATCGTGGAAAGTCATGGTGCAAAAAATTTGTAGTTGATGATTGAGGTGGGATGCAAAGAGGTCTATGTGAGGACATCCCCAGACTGCTGTAATCATCTTGAATATTTCGGAGTCCAACATCCGTTCGTGTGGATCCGAAAGGTTTCTGCTCAGACTGTCAGCCAGGAAGTTTTGCTTCCCTGGTAGAAACTGTGCTTGAAGGTCCAGATTGCAAGCTAGAGCTGTGTTCCAAAGATCCATGGCTAGTCTGCAAAGCGGATAGGAATGAGATCCCCCTTGCTTGTTTATGTACCACATAACTGTGGTGGTGTCCATCCATATCAGTAGTTGTCCTGGTTGTAGAAGATTCCTGAAGGCCAATAGAGCTTTCTGAACGGCTAACATTTCCTTTAAATTGATATGCAGATGCTTCTGATCCTTCGTCCAAAGGCCCTGCAGACAGTTGCCCCGAAAATGGGCTCCCCATGCATAATCTGAGGCGTCCGTGGTTAGAATCTGAGTGGCAGGAGGCAGACAGAAGGGTTTTCCTTTGTTTAGAGTACATGCCTTGGACCACCAAAGGAATTCCTTTTGAAGACAAGTCAGGACGGAGATCAGTATGTCTAGACTGTGGCAATGCTGAGACCATACACTTTTTAGGTACCACTGTATTTTCCTCATATGTAGTCTTGCATATGGTACGAGAAGGATGCAGGAGGCTATGTAACCCAGAGCCTGCAGGAATCTCCTTGCAGACAGCTGAGTTGAAGTTGCCAAGGTTTTGAAAGTTGAAGCCAGCTGTAATTGTTTTTCGTATGTCGGAAATGCCATCTGGGTGGTTGTGTTTAGAGAAGCGCCCAGAAAAATTATCTGTTGTGAGGGTGTCAAATTTGACTTTTTTATGTTTACAATGAATCCCAGGAACTTGAGAAGATTCTGAACAAACTGTAGATGCTGGAGTAAGACATCCTTGCTGTCTGCCTGAATAAGACAGTCGTCCAGATAAGGGTAAATTTGAATTCCCTCGAGTCTGCAATAAGCTACTACTGGAGCCAGGCACTTGGTGAAGACCCTGGGCGCAGTAGACAATCCAAAGAGCAGAGCAGAGAATTGGTAGTGCCTCGATCCTGCCTTGAACCCGAGGTATTTTCTGCGTTCCTGTCTGATGGGAATGTGTAAATATGCTTCTTTTAAATCCAAAGTTACCATTCATGCATTTTTGGTCAGCATTGGCAGTAGCTGCTGTAGAGTAAGCATCTTGAATTTTGGTATCTCTAGAAAAGTGTT
Organism: Protopterus annectens; assembly: GCF_019279795.1. Taxonomy (NCBI): domain Eukaryota; kingdom Metazoa; phylum Chordata; order Ceratodontiformes; family Protopteridae; genus Protopterus; species Protopterus annectens. The sequence goes on from NC_056731.1 coordinate 758,916,795, forward strand.
CAAGACTGACAGATCCATAATGGGTCTCCCATGAATTTTGCTTCCTGGGGACTAGAAAGAGCCTTGAGTAAAAACCTTGTCCCATCTCTGAAAGTGGAACTAGTTCTATGGCTTTCATAGCCAAGAGAGCTTCTACCTGGTTTAATGCCTCTGACCATTGATGTTTTGGAAGATCTGGCCATCCGCTTGGCCTTGGTGGGGTATGAAAATGGAATTTGTAACCTCTTAAAACCACATCTAGAACCCACTTGTCTTGGGTTATATGAGTCCAATTTAGGTGAAAAAGAGAAAGTTTTCCTCCGAGAGGGGCTTCCAAGCAAGAAGTTCCTGCAGCCCAACAGAGGGAGTCATTGAGTCTGTTTTCTATGAGCTTGTGACCTGTCTTCTCCTCCCCTAGGGGTGGAAGCAGTCCACTGTCTTGGTCTATAAGAGGCTTGCGTTTGAGGCCTACCTCGGGGGTGTCTATATCTACCCCTCTGAGGCCTGTCTGAATTGGGAAAGGACCAATTTTTTGTAGGCCAATTCCTGCTAAATCTGGGTGGCTGTACTTGTAAGAAATCTTTAACTGTTTGCATGGACTTAGCCTTGTCCTCCATCTTTTTAATCACCTCTTCAGCTTTAGATCCAAATAAAACATTATGCTGAACAGGAGCATCCAATAATTTGGCCTTTACCTGATCTGGCAAATTTTGTTCCTTTAACCATGCATGCCTTCTAATTACTGGGCAGCAGCCCTACAAGAAGCCTCCAAGGCATCAAATCCAGTGTAAACCATGTTTCCCAACTTGTTCAGTGGCATGCAATAAGTCATGAAGTTCCTTATCATCTGCACAGGTGGAAATGGAAGTTAGCTTTTGCTTTAAAACAGACAGGAGAAATTGCTGGTATTTCAGCATATGAAACTGACAGTTTAAAGCCCTAATAGATAAAGTAGCAGAAGTGTACACTTTTTTGCCCCATCTTTCTAAAGATCTGGAATCCTTCTCAGTGGGAATGGGGTTTTTAGCAGAAGCGGCCTTGACGCCCTTAGGACCCTGAGAAATGGTTTCAGGGTCAGCAGTAGGGTTCTTGAATAAAAACTGGTGGGAATCAGGAACCCTATAGTATCGGTCTGGCTTAACAGGAGCTGGAGTAAAAGAGTCTGGAGTTAAGTTAGCCTCCGAAAAAGCATCATCCACAATATCCAAAATAGGAGGAATAGCCAGGGGCCTATGTTGGGGAAGAAGAAGAAAATCCCTTAGTCTTTTCTTAGATTCCGAGTACTCCTGTCCTTCCCAGTGGAAATGTTCCCTCATTTCATGCAAAGTTTCCCCAATAGAGAAATCCTCAGGGGGAGAAGATGAAGGAATGGATTCCTCAGCATCAGAATCCTCATAAGGAGGGAAAGAATATTCCTGGTCAGAAGAAGAAACAGAAGCCTGATCAGAGGAGTCATCATAAACTTCCTGCCTTGGCCTTTTATCTGGAGGGGGATGTGAACCCCTAATCATAGTAAGTAAGTCCTCCGCCATTTTAAGTAACTGTTTCTGAGACTTGGGAGCCGGATCAGAAGAGGCCTGGGTTGCAGTCTTTGATTTGGAAGGAGTCTTTGCCTTTGTCTTTGGCTTTGCCTTTATAAGAAGCTGAGTAGGCCTGAAAACCCCTTCGGAAGCCGGTACCTGCACAGTGGCTCCGGACCCATCCGAAGTAGCATTGTCCGAAGGTCCAACTGAAATATTCAAAGGCCTAGTTGGCTCCTCGTGGGAGTCCGTTTCAGCTATCTGTTCCGAAATGGCCGACGACAGGGGCTGCAAAAGCGCCTCACTGACGACGGCCGAACCTGAAGCTGGCTCTGCTTGTGCGATATCGTCTGATTTGGACCTCGGAGGCCTGTCTTTCTCCTTGCGTCGTTTGTGAACTCCGGTAGCTGGAACCGTATCCGACGACATTTTGTAATTAAAACGCCTACCGAAGTAATGAAAAGCAAAATCGTACCTTTGTTTAATAGTGCATTGATTGAATCTAGCACAAGACAGACAACTAGCTACGTCGTGGTCAGGGCCCAAGCAAGGAATACAGTAAGAATGAAAATCCTTATGAGGTATTTGCTTCCCACATGAAATACAATTATTAACTTTTTCTGACATCGGACTGGAGCAAGAAAAAAGTTTCCCCAACGGGGTACTTAGCTTTGAGAAGGAGAAGAAAGTCTTCGGACTGAAGTTTGATTAGAAAAAATTGTCAGGAGTCAGCCGACCGGCACTTGCGAACTGCTATCACCGCACGGCAAGACAGACTGGAGAACACGGCGTCGGCTGTCAGCTTTGTACTCCTGGCGCTCTGACGTCAGGGAGCATGGCTGAACAGCCGACGCCGGACCCAGACTTTGGGATTCTGGCTGACTGAGGACTGCCTGCCGGTAGGAGAGAACCCTACAGTCATGACTGCAACAGTGAAACACTATGAACATCGGAGATCTTGCTTTCTCCGTTGCTTTTGCCCACAGCTCTGATGTACTGCGTAGGCATACGCATGCGCAGTACATCAGAACTGCCACAGAATACCAGACAGCTGCGCAAGGAGGCATTATACAATGCCATTATTTAAGAAAAGTAATTATTTTTTTTCTTAAATAATGTCATTGTATAATAGCAATAACCCACTTCTGGGTGTGGGTAATGCTGGATTTACCCACAGTTGGCTTTGTTTGGCCACTCGGGCTTCGCCCTCATGACCAAACCACGCCAACCATGGGTAAACCCAGCATTACCCACACCCAGGCATGGGTTATTGCTATATTAGCAGTATATCATAAAGAGACTGCTAAGAAGGTAAAAGCATTTATGGATTAAACAGTTTTCTTAAGTAGGACCCAGACAGGACAGCCATGGCACCGAATGTTGTATGCAGTTATTTAAAATAAAGTTAAATATCACTCCTCACTACTGGGAATTACATAATGGCATTTGATGCAGATAACCTAGCTCCCGGTGCTGGTCTTTCAAATAGCCCTCTACCTTATCAGGTCATCTAGGAAGAGAGAGAGAGAGGAAAATAAAGAGCATTGGCACCTACTGCACAAAGCAGGCTTCCTACTATAGCACATACATTCACATCACCCACTCAGCTCTTCAAGGGAACAACTGCTTCCTAGAGATACAGTCCCTCAGCTCTCACAGCACAAAAGTGTGCTTCTTTACCAACATTTGGTAAAGAGAAACATATTGGAGTAACTCGCGACTGTGCACTTTGTACTCAGGGCAGTTACCTCCTTTGTCTCTCCCTTGCTGCACTACTGATTTAATTGAGCATTTAAAAACAGTAGGAAAGCACCAGTGTCTCATTTTTACATTCTAACCTTGTATCTTTACACTAGATCTCATTAGTGCATGATCTGAAATAATTATTGGATGGGTCTCAAAGATTTCAATTACATACTCCTTTGAAATTCAACTTCTATTCAGTCTAGCCCAGTTACTGCACATTGAGAAATATTTAAAGTCTACCAGAGTTCCTGCTAAGGAATTCACATCTTCCATACCAAATATTCTTGTATACCCCTTCAGAAATCTACCCTTCTTTCTTATATTTTCAGTTTTAGGTCCCCTTGATACATCTCCACTATTGCAAATCAGGTTCCAATCCCCAATTACAATTCCTGCTGAAAGCTTTTTTTCTTCTTCCCATGTTTTCCTAAGCTCCTAATAGTTGTTCTAGGTGCAATATATGCCAGTGTAATCACAGTTCCCTTAAAATAACCCCTTACTATCAGAAGTCTGCTACTTTTTCCCCTCTTCTACAACTACTGGAGTCCCTCTTAAATCAGTGTTATCACCCCTTTTTTCTTCTGTCCATTACTTTGCTGAATGCTCACCTTATTTAAATGACTGTAGTATAACATTGCTATCTGCACCCTACACATTTTTAAACACCTTTATTAAATCACCTAAAGCATAGGCATACATATATTAATAGAAAAAAACAAACCATATTAACACTTTTTCCATTTACACACTTTACACATTACATGTTTCCTTTCTTTATGTTTTAATTTAATTCAATACACTATTTGTCTATCCAAATCCAAAGTCCACAATAAACAGTGTGTCCTCAAAATATATCCAATAAGAGAGAGATGACAATCAGGACAGACCAAAACATGACTGAACCTTCTGAATAAAATGTTTAAGGTTAGTGCTTTCACGGTTGGAATGGCCGCTTCTTCAGACCAAAAATATTGTTGAAAATCTCCACTTGCTTAAAAATATACAATCTACCAGAAATCACTTCATTGTAAAACAGACCAATCATATAAAACATTAAATATGAGTTTTTACTTGTCCATTACTTACAAAGAACAAATGTCATGTAAAAACACAATTGTACCTATCAAAATTGTTTCCTGCATATTGGTAGTCCAATCGCATCGGTTTGCTCAGATCCAATGAAATGTTTCATACCATGTCCAATATCAGACAACCAGTAAGTATACATTACTGTTAAAACACTAAAAAGACCTATCACATAGCTTTGCATATTCTAGACTAATGAATTGTAATATATTTACTTCATCCAATGAACATAATAGAGAATTACAACTGCCTATCAAAATTAAAAAACCTAAAAAACAATATGTAACAATCAGGAAGTATACATCACTATAAAAACATAAACAAACCCTATCACACAACTCTGCACATTCTCGACTAACAAATCAAAGTAAGTTTATTTTATCCAATTAACATGGTAATGGGAAATTACACTGGCCTTTCAAAATTTCCAAATGCTAAAACGGGCCAATGATAAATAATCTCCCAAATCATCTAAATATATATTATTATAAAATCAGTCCTCAGCCAATAATTGGGATCATACGGTCGACTATCATATATCATCATACTGAAACAAGCTGATGCTAAAAATCTTTATTACTAGTAATTTGTACAAAAAGAGAAACCTTAGAACAAAAAAGGCATCCATAAAACTAATAAAGCCTCACAAAAACGGAGGTCCCTTTGGATGCGCTATGCCATATGAAATGAGTTAACGCTAAAATTCTCTATATTAATGGTGATTTGTACAAAAAGAAAAACCTTACTGAAAATAAAAGGTCATCCATAAAACTAATGAAGCCTCACAAAAACAGAGGTCCCATTGGATTCATTACATCACCTGCATTCGAAGCCAATCATCCATTTTGGTTATCCAATAGAGATCGTCGTATTACTTACTATTAACCTATAAAACCTATGCAATCTTAAAATGAGCCTATTAGCCTCTTCACACAATATAATGAAACATGATTTCAATGAATACATGAAAAATACATAAAAACATTCAAGATTAACATCGCAAAACATTTAAAAAAATCATAATAAATACGGGCATCCATGCATAGAAAACATCTAGATGTTAGAATCACAAACCACGTCAAAAAAATCTTTCATCTTAACTGAACATGGTCTCAACTTAATCAAATCATCGCAGTCTTAAGATAAACCATTCACGTTTTTGTGAGGCTTTATTAGTTCTATGGATGCCTTTTCTTTTAGCATCAGCTCATTTCAGTATGATAATATACGACAGTTCACCATATTATCTCAATTAACATCCGAGGACAGTTTACTTAATATATATTTAGATGAATTGGGAAATTATCATTGGCCCGTTTCAGGATTTGGAAATTTTGATAGGCTGATGTAATTTCCCATTACAATGTTCATTGGATAAAGTAAACTTATTTTGATTTGTTACTTGGGCATATGCAGAGTTGTGTGATAGGGTTTATGTTTTTATAGTGATGTATAATTCCTGATTGTTCGACAATGGTTTTTAGGTTTTGAATTTTGATAGGCAGACATAATTCTGCTCATAAGATGAAGCAAATATAATACGATTCGCTAGTCTAGAATATGCAAAGTTATGTATACTTCCTGATTGTTCGATATTGGACATTGTATGAAACATTTCATGGGATATGAGCAAACTGATGTGATTGGATTACCGATATGCAGGAAACTATTTTGACAGGTACAATTGTGTTTTTACATGTTTGTTCTGTGTAAGCAATAGACCAGTAAAAACTCATATTTAATGCTTTCTATGATTGGTCTGGTTTACAATGAAGTGATATCTGATAGGTTGTTTAAAGGTTTTCAGCAATATTCTTGGTCTGAAGAAGCGGTCATTCTGACTGTGAAAGTGCTAACCTTAAATGTTTTATTCAGAAGCTTCAGTTGTGTTTGTCTGTCCTGATTGCTGCCACACTATTTGTCTATGGCTTTAAGGTAATTTTAATTTCACATTAATACTGTCAAAACAGCCATTCTGATATAAAGCTGTTACTCCCATATATTACACATGACAGTTCTTTTGAATAAGTTTCCAACTTGTACCTTACATGCATGCACACCATTGTTTCTCAGGCTGATAATGTATGTCATAGTTTCCCAGACTTTTTGGTTCAATAAAACAGTAGAGAAACAAAAAAAAAAAATTTAAAACCACCACCCCTTTTAACGCAACACACACAAAACTATACTTTCCAAAAAAAGAATTTGCCCTCCAAATTGGAGCAGATGCCCTAAATCAATGGCTGGACCCACAGGCATTAACTATTCTAAAGCTAGGGTTACCATGCTACACAGTGCATGACAAACCCAGTGTTCCCACTTACAGCTACTACTTGAACTCATCTTTTCCATTCCCAGATGTGAGAAAGTACTTAAATGCTTTCAGTAAACTTTAACTTTTAGCCTTAAGGAAGAGAACACTGGCTCCCCTTAAATAAACTAAATCGTGTATGGTTACATTTAATACATTAATGTACTAAAGCTGCTGGACAGGCAGCTAGTTCACTTACCATATTTTCAAACTTCATTTCCATTGAACTACTTGTCAATTTCCTTTTAAAACTAGAGTACACTGTACCTTGTAAATGCTACTCAGAAAACACTGTTTAGAACTTTCACAACTAATTGCTTGTACCTGCACGTTCCTTGTAGTCAAATAAAAGCATGTGCTAATGGACACCAGCTAGTAACTTTGAAAACCTGTATGTTCCTTATCTCCAGCTAAAAGTAGGTGCTAATAACAGCTAACAATTTTGCAAATCCAAGAACGAACTACCATTTTATTTCTTGCATAATTTTCTCTTTTTTTCCAAGCTTATTTGCTTAACAAAGCTTCTCTATACCTGAAACACTATTAGGCATTCACCTCTGTAAAACAGGAAATGCATCAATCCTCCTTTCCTCCATTTTCTACATGGGGATTGGGGTGTTGTATTAACTGTCATCTCTCGAGTCAATGCCACTCTCCTACTTTATTCAACAGTTATCTGAGCTGACTATGATAGCTCTCTCTCTCTCAAAATCCTTCCCTCTCTTTGGTGGACACCCTTGTTTCCTCTTGCCTTCTTCCCACCTGTCTCAAAACTTCACCAGATTACCTTCTTCTTTTCTGCACATGTGCCTGAACCACTGTAATCTGCTCCCAATGATATTCTCTATAACTGGAGCTACTTGAGCTTCTGTTCAGATGTCATCACTTTTTGGTCTGCCCCATAGTGTGCATCATGCCACCAGCCCCAGGCACTTCATCTCCATCACCTCTAGTTTCTTCAACTGCTCTACCATCTCTGTCCATGTTTTTGTAAGATACAACAGAACTGGTTTCAACACCGTTTTAAGCACCTTACTTTTCAGCTCAAAGTACTCTTTCCAGTTGCTTTTGATGTTCTGTGGACTGGTCAACAGGTTGCTGCTGGCATTCCTTATGAAGGGTGTCTTGATGACCATCTTCACTTTTCTTTTACTTGTAACCTGATAAGGGTTTATCTGCTAAGTCACTTTCCAAAAGCTGTGCCCTCTGACGCCTTGTTCTTTGCTACTGCAACTATGCTGTCAACTTTTTTTTAATAAACCAGGATTCCTTCTTAGCCTGGTCTATCTCCCACTTTTCCCTGTATGCCTTCTTTCTTTTGATGACTTTCTGAACTTTTGCTTTCCAACACCCACTCATCACCTTTCCTTATGTACCTTTTTTCATACCTGTCTCAGGTATACATCTTTTCCACAGTCTTCACAAATACTGTTTTGAGAAACTGCAATTCTTCTTCCAGTCCACTTATTTTCTCTTCTTCCTGAGGTGCTAGAGCTCTATGTATTCCACCGAACTTTTGCATTCTCTCTCTCTCTAGTCAACTTCTGGGTCTTCAGCTTAATCTCCACTGATTTATAGCATTCTCTGACCACTGCTTGTAGCTGTTGTGATCAGTGGTTTATGCGGTGGGCTATTTCTTGGGAAGGATTTTGCAATCACAGATTCTACCCTAACGCATTTTCCTTACTAGGAGGAAGTCTGCTGGAGCTGCATGTTTTCCACTCTTGTTTGTGATCTTACAACGGTCTCGCTTGCTGAACGATGTGATGTGTTGGCCACTATCAAATCATTTGGCAGACCGAAGTCTAGAATGGCCTCTCCTTTACTCCTGTAGCCTCACCCATGTGGACCCAGGCAGTCCTCGTATACTGCTGTCTGTTCCAATATGTGCATTTAGGACTTCATTATAAATACTAACTAATGCTGTTCTGATTTATCAAGTAGTACCTGTAACTGCTATCTGAATACACTCATCTTAATCCTGCAGTGGGACATAGGCTGAGATTATTAATACTGCCATAGCCTTATACTGGAACCTGTTCTGATGACATCCATCAATCTTCTGAAGTCTCTCCATCATAATTTCCACACCATTTCCAGTCTGTCCTTCCCCTGACTAGTAGACTCTGGATTTCCATTCACATGGCTTTGCTGTACTGCCCTCTCACCTTATCTCCTGGATATAGATATCCAGCCTCCTCCTTACCATCATGTCATCCCACTTCCAAGTTGCATTCAGTCAGTAAACCTATACAGAGTACAGCAATCCTTAGTTCATGTTTTGATAGCCTGATTGGGATTTCATCCAGCTTTCACTCAACACAGTTATGCCAGGTAATCCAAGTTTGAACAATGGACACCAGCTGGCCAGTAGGTTATTGAATAATGGCTGCTGGACTTCAGGGTGAGGACACAGTGGCTAACAGTTTTATACAGATCCTTCCCACCATTAGTGTACATCCTTGGTATAAGTTTTAGTAAGATGAGTCTGCAACCCACTTGCACATTTCTGGAGACATTAGTCAAACTGACCAAATCAACTACAGACAATTTTTACACCATCGAATCGCTAAACTGACTGTGTATTTTGAGCCAGGTTTTCCTATCTATGCTCAGTAGGAACCCTTCCTCTAATATGCACCATTTAGAGTCTGTGCTGATGTCCACAACTCCATTCTTGGGTAAGGCTGAGGGGGATACATCAAGCATGCTTTTAGGGTGGGAGGAACCCCACATAAACATGTGGAGAACAAGCAGACTCCACACAAGTACTGGTCGGAGGTCAGGATTGAACCTTTTGGAAATATGCATGACAAGCAAAGACCTTAATCATTATGACAACTGTCTCCCTAAAAACATATTTTAATTCTACACACACACACACATATATATATATATATATATATATATATATATATATATATATATATGATCAATCCACTTCTATATTTTCCTCAACAGTCAAAGATCACATTTCATTAACTTTAACTTTCTTCCTTCCAGTCTTTCTCATCTTGTTGCAGTGTAAAATATGGATACATTGCTATTAAGAAAGCATTTTATAACTTTAAAATCATTAGCATATTCAGCAAAGTCTTCAACCACACAATATAATCTGACTTCACACTATAAAGAACTGCTTTATCATGTAATAGGCAATTTTCATCAATAATTGTTACGCAAACATTAATAAGTACAGATCTGTTTTACTTAGTTACTTCTTTGGTCCCTTCAGGGTTCATCTAAACATTAATGATATAAAGTGGGGTTTATGCTTTAAAGTTATTCCATAGTTTAATGCAGTCTGCAAACTAGTAGTCTTTATTCACCTTTTGTAGAACTACAGTTCATATGTCCAAACCACATTTAATGGGACTGATGCTTTTCAGTTTTCCCATTTGTACACTAATTTCATATCACAGTGCTGCTGTTGGTCTTCCTTATCATCAAAAACTCCCAACTGTAGACTTTGGCATAAATCCAAGGTAGTCCTTTGGAAGAATGGAAAAGGTTTCACTGGTAAAGTCTCTGTATATATCTTTTTACTGTCAAAAGACAGAGAAGCAGAATCCCCTTCAGGCTGCATGCTCACTTTGTTGGCTAACCTTTTTTATTCTTCCCCTTTAGCCTGTTTTGCACCTTAAAATGCATTTAATCTTCCAGGAAAAATATTCTGAAGACTGCTGGATTCAATAGCCTGAACCCCATACTTGTCTCTCAACATCCAGTGATTGCCAGGCTAAATTTAATTCAGTCCTGATGGTGTGTAGCAAACCACTGTACACACACACACAAGACACACACACACTGGTGCCCCCAACTTTTAACAGTTTTCTTCCACAGTCTTGGCAGAAGCAGCTTTCTCCTGTTATGACTGCATCAATACTAATACAGGTCTTGGCTGTTTCTCTTGATCAGATTTGGAACATACACTTGATGTTCACTTTCAATTAAATTCTTCTGGGAATACCAGTTCATTTGCTTATCTGAACTTTCATAAAATGAATACATTTTTTTCTTTCAGGTTTCTCTAGTATAGCAAAATTCTCAGGTTCTCTCAGTATGCTCTATCCTCTCTTTTTTTGAACACCTCTTCTAGAAGCTCCATGTTCAGCCCATCCTTCCTTCATTTCAGCATCTGATTTCTGCAGTGTTCTCAGATCATGTAAATAGCTAGTTAAAGTGCCTTTTATTTTCCAGCTTTTTCTGATCTGACTTTGTATATTCCTCTAATGTTTCACGTAAACACCTCAGAGTGCATTCAATTTATTTTTTCCTTTAAAATAATGATGAAACCACATCCTGTACTAAAGCTGAGAGGTGGACTGCGTTTGCCAAACATAAGCAATGTTCTTCCCAGACAAAACTTTCTCTTCTCCTTTTCTGGTTCATTTTGTGTTTTATCAATTTTATTCTTTGTTGGCATCTAGACAGTATAATTAATAGCCAATAACTGGAACATATCCAAACTGTAAAACTTTACTGGCTTTAACATTTTTTTTTCATTTTTCACATTGAGAAAGCTCTAATCAACCTGTTGCTCCGTGCACAGCCATCAGACGTTCAGCATTTATGAAAACAATTAAGGTCCTAATGGTGCATGTTGCTCCTCCATGATCATCTTACTACAAGTCTGCACTTGAAGTATAAAATTACTAACTGCCAAATTCTACACTTTCCTGGTTTATAATGTTGTACATTGTGCAGATGAACAGCACTTAACTGCAATATGACCAGCATCTTGGGACAATCAAGGTATTCCAAAACACTAAGACTGAATGCCCACTCTGCAACAAGTGATATCTGTAATCAGGTAAAACAAAAGGAAATATTAATGTTGCCTATATTTGGCTATTACTTTTCATTAATGCGCATCACACAGCATGCATGTGAAAGCATCAAGGCCGACATGCTATTGGTTGCTTCCCTAGGATTGTCTTTTTTCAACAGTAAAATATTTATCAGTAAAAAAATGTTATTACATTCACATGGAAATACTGCATCATATGCCTGTAAGCATGAAAAATAAACTATTCTCCTTGTCTACACTTGGTTATGTCTCACCAATGGGCTAAGCAGAAAATCTGATAAAAGTATCATGACTATGATGCTGTAAGCGGTTTCCCTATGACTATCATTTTTAATAATCCAACTTTTGCAATAAAATTAATATAGTCTGAGGATACTATATTTTTCTAGCCCCTAATATACTTTGGCTTAATGAATGCAGCATTTAACTGCGTAAAGACCAGTATCAGGCAGTCAAGGGGGGTGTCCAGTTTTAAAAAATATTTAAGTGAAGCAACTTCAGCATTTTGCCTAAAATAATCAGATTGCACTGCTTTCACTGGTGTATCTTCATACAACTATATTAATGCAGCCTTCAGGTAATGCACTGTGAAGATGATTGAAAACAGCAGTCAACCAAGCAAAGCCCACCATCACAAGACAATTAAGGTGTTTCATAGTAGAGTACTTTCTGTTCATAGCAGTGTTGCAGTACCTTAATTTTGTTCTCATCCTTGTTAATAAGAAGAAAAAGGAAAAGTTACATTACTTTCTTCTCGTGGTTGAAGTAATACAGCCTCCAGATGCTGTAGTCTGTACTTGTGAACACAGAGTGCATTCAACTGTGTAAAGACTGGCATCAAGGGACAGTCAATATGTTTCATACTGTTGTGGCAGCATTTTAAATTTACATTTCTTTTGGAGGTGCCAATGAAGAGATTCTACAGTATTAAACAAAAAAAATAGTTCAGGGCTGAAGCTCAAAATGGCCATTTAACAACTGGGGAAATAGATTTAAGAAAAAAAAAACCCTTTAGGGTTTTGCTTTTGCTTTCTCACTGTTAAGATACATTTTTTAATCATTAATATTCACAAAATGACATGCACATAAGCTCAATATTCATGAAGCATTCCTATTGCCCTCATCAGTGGCAAGCCATACTGATCCTTTATGAATTTTCAGTGACCTGTCAGGGCATCTTTCCAACTGAAGCAGCATGTTGTGAATGCACAGGCATGTAAGCAAACATTAACAGTAAAAGCACAGAATCATGTTTTATAACATTTCATCTGTCACTTAGTTTTCTCGAAGGTATTTCACAAAATAAATCACAAAAAAGAACTTCACAGGTAACTTGGCAATATTAATGGAGAGCAGTTAAGTACTTAGCAAAAGAGACCATCTGCAATTACAACAGCTACAAGTATATTCATGTCCATAGTGTGAATGGATTACATATGGTCTGTGTATTTTAATTTGCAAAAAAAATTATTTTCTAATTTATATTAAAATAGTAATGCAAATAATCTGGTTAAATTAACCGAGTCCAGTTAAGTTGCTAGTAACAGACACCCTGCACAATTGCAGCAGTTACTACAAACAAATTATTGTGAGTAGTCTTAATGAATTGCATGTCTTCAAGCCCTGCCACTGGATTGGTCCAGTGCCTGCTCACCCAAAACACAATTGGAGTATTTGTTCCATGGTGCAAGAACTGGGCATCCTTGGACTAGGCAAGAGCCTTAAAGCCCATATGCACTGGCTTGGGTAGCCCCTCTCATTCATTTCCCAACAGCAAGAGTTGGGCTGTTGGGAGTGGGCTGGCTTATGGGTCCTGAGGAGTGGCATAACCCCCCTCCCCAAGTAGAACACCCCTTCTCTTGAGATGTCTCAGTGAGTTCACTGCGTGCTGCCCCCTGCTGGGAGTGTGGCTCTGCATGCTCACTCAGCTACATGCATTTGCACAACAGTAGCAAATTTCATAGGCTTGTACTCCATAGGTGCAACACCTTGTGTTGCCACTAGGTATTACTCAAGAGACAAGTCAAACCTACCTCCTTTCTCACAGGCTGGGCGAGCTAGCAATTGGTAGCAGCTGCTAAGTACCATCCCTCCCTCTTGGCCAACTCTGATGGGCACTCAAACCTCTAATTCAACTTGGACCACCTAGGCCACAAACAGGGCTTTTCTTCTTCTATACCACCGGAGCGGACTAGAATTATATATGGTTTGAATTATTAATTTGCAAAACACTTTATACAACTTAGTTTTCTGATTATTTTCCATAACAATGAATAAATCCATTATAACATGTAAAAAATAGCAAAGCAGACAAAGGATGCTAAAGCTAAGAATGTGCTATACAACTAAAATGATTTCCTTATACCAGAGCACACCATTTTAAAATAAAGCTGACAAAACATGCCTAATATCTCCAGCAGAATTTTACAGTACCAAAACCTAGGTACAAGGAGTCACACAAATTATTTACATATTTACCTAGTTATGCAGGTGGGTGAGCTACTCTGAAAGACCAAGCAAGTCATGACCTAGGTTATCTACAGAACAAGCTTATGTTCAAGTCAGGACCTATATAGCATAACATGCACACTGAGATAAGGGCAAAAATTATGACTGTACTACATCTAAAGCAGCAGCTAGGAAAGAGATAACCTAGGTGCCCCGCACGCCTGCTTCTTGGCTCAAAATAAAATATGACCAAGAACTGACTTTGTACAACAAAGCCCTACCATCAGTTATGATCATGTTTGCTTTTAGTAATGTTAAATAAAGCAGATTATAAGAGAAAGATTGAACATTTCCCACATATGTTTGAGGCAAAGAAAGAATTGAAACTTTATATACAATATGGTACTCCAGTATACAGAAACTATTATATATGTTCACTTGCTAATCACAGGACATTCTGATACTGGGTACCATACACATGAATGAAAAGATCATAAAAATCATAAGAATCAAAAAGAAGGGAACTACAAAAATATCTGAAAATAAATTATGCTGCGAATTAACTGCCACCTGGACACTATGCACATATCCATCAAGAGCCCAGACAAAAAATGATTTTCTATTAAGAATATTACGGACAAAATTTACAGCAAATCTGTACATGAAAAGGCAACTCTTCAAATCAACTAAATAAGCATAAGCCTGATACATAAAAAGGAACTTCTACAAATGAAGTAAATAAACTAAAATACTTTCTTAAAAATAAGTTCTACAGCTGAAATAAACAATCCAGATAAATTCAAATTAGACTGAAAGAAATATAGACTGCATGTGCCTGTAAAATCAGTAAATTGACAGCAGAAAGGTGGGAGGGGGCCTGTCTGGGAAGACACGTGAATTATTTCAAAACTTGTATGACAGAATACCACTCAGTGGCATAGCAGGGACAAACGCCTAACAACACTGTAGGTGACCAAAGTCTGAATACTGGCTTGGACACCTGCAGGAGCTGGCAGAGGGAGGATGGGAGTAGGTTTGCATTTCAGGCTCAAACAGATAAGACCTAGTGGAAGCACTGTGTTTCATGAGTTGGAGCATAAGCCTAGCAAGCCTATGTTGCAAAGTGTAAGCCAGACAGTAAGCCAATGGAAACTGAGCATGCAGAGGGATGATGCTACCCACTGAGAACAGCACTTAGAACCACTACAGGGGGGAGAAGGCAGACCAGCCCACAGGGCCATCATGTTGTCTCACTCCCTACCATCTGATGTTCACTACTGACTGGATGAGCTGATCGGATTTCCAAGGCAGTTACAAATAGGCCAAAGGGCTCTCACCTAGCCTGGGTACTGACAGCTCCCATTGCCATGGAATAAATGAGACAATTAAGAGCACACAGTAGAGCCACTGGGATAGGAACTGTGGAGGGATTAAGAAAAATGTATGTAATGGACAGTTTACTGATTAACCTAGGGAACATTATAGTACCTGAAAGTAAAAAGTCAAGTACCGAAACCATTGAAGTAAACCGTTTATTGCAATTCAAACAACTTGCAATTCAAACAACAGTTGTTTGAAATGCAAGTTGTTTGAACTGCAATAAACGGTTTACTTCACCGGTTTCGGTACTTGACTTTTTACTTTCAAATCGTTTGAAGTCTGGTGACTACAGGTTTCATTTTTTAACGTTCTAGTACTTCATTGATCAATCATTCACAGCCGAAATTATATGAAAGTCCAGGTAACTGCTGCAAATTGTGTTATCTAGTGATCTTGCTCGTTCTGAAAGTATATATATTTAGGGTCACCAGTGCAGGGGGACAAAGACTGCTGGAAGATGATTCTAGTTATAGCTTTGCATCCAGGGACTTTAAGAGATCCTCATGAGAGTTTTTAGTCAGGGAAATAATGAAATGGTAGATTTCTACTTAAAATGGGCAAAGAAATGGAAAATTACACAGTGTAATTTGAAAGGTTTTAATTTATTCTGAAAAAGAAACGCATTTAAATAAGCAAGTCTTTTTATGGAACCATCCCTCTTGCTGATGGAGAAAGGACAGCAAACAAAATAGCAGCTATATTATCTCAAGTAATTCATCAAGATCAATAATTTTATTAAGGTTGTGATACCACATACTTACAAATACTCATTTAGAGTGAATAAAAATAAAAAAATAGATAATACAGTAAGCAGATGAGGACAATTTACTTGGTTGGTTTGAAGTGGTCATATTTCTTCAAGATAACTGAAAAGTGAGGCTCAGTAAAACAAACAAATCAAAGTGTGTCGTATAAACATCCCTCACAAAATGTTGATGGATGATCATACAGAAAACAACTGCAACAAAATATGACAAGGATGTCTACAATACATTTTACAGTTTACCACAGCAACAGATTCCTGAAATGGCGCATATAGGAAATTAAAAAAAAATCAGGTGCAGAACATTTTATCCTATTAAGCTGACGGCAAAATCTTGCAAAGTGCTGGTAGACTTCTGTCAGTTCCAGATAAAGTACAAACGATAACTCAAATATTCACAAGCTGCATACCTACAAATGTCTGCACTCATACAGGTGCTAGATGCCTAGGAGGAAGGAACAACAAAGTTTTGGTTGTTTTAATGAGAAATAAACCCTTACTGCAGTTATAATATATTTTAATGTGTGCGTATGTGTGTGTACGTGCAATGCAAGCGGTACTTGGATTTTAATTGGCAAGATGGCATTATAACACTTTCTTCTGCACAGAGATAAAATAGTTTGCTATGCTCACAAAGTAAAACATCTTTCAGCAACCAAACTGATCTTTCATCACAAACATGGCTACTTTACAAAGTGAAGAAAACTTTAGCTGAATTCTTTAGCTGAATAAATAAACTGTCTTTCTGATTAACAGCCATCCTGCTCACATAAATGTATATGGAAGCATTAATATTGTTCACTTTTTTAATATTATACCTAATTCTTGGCCGACCAATTAAGATTTTCCCTACACTGAAATCAAGAAAGTTCACCATTCTTAAGTGTTAAAGCATTTTTATTGTAATTGTCACATTTCTTTATTTATATCTTACTTCTGAAACAGTACTACCAAGTGCTGCAATATTATGTCTGGGTGAGAACTGTTGTTTTTCTTAAAATTTTTAGAAATGGAAAAAGAAAGGGGAGTGTTTTTTTGTACTGGGTGGCTTGTTTCAGTTAAGAATTAGCTACAAAAGATGGCATAACCTTTTTCTCCCTTCCCATTGCTCTGCTCAAGAGGTGAAGCTCTTCTGCCTTTTCAGGCTGTTACATAATTCTCTGGATGTACAACAAATAAATATTTGTTGTGACTGTTTATAATAAGCTGGGAGAGGTGCATTCTGCAAGGAAAACGAACTAATTACATTCATAACATACTACAAGACTGAGTTGAATTAAGCAGTCTATACACATGGAAACACCAGGAAATGCACAATGGTTCATTTTATCAGACCCAGTATAACACCGCTAATTTGTTCTAGCCAGTTAAACAGATGGGCTTTTACAAGCAATGCAATGCATTAACACTGGAAGAGATTTTAAAATGTAAAAATCACACAGGTTCCATACAAGGAAGAAAGAAATGAGTTGAAGAAAACTAGTAGTCATCTTCTGTAGTCAATGCATTGATGTCAGGCCAAAATTAATGTGTGTGGCTTGCTACTGACAAATCTGAAATGAAGTGGTAAAGCTGCAACATTTTCTGTATAACTGCTTTTTATGCTCATCAAGCTGACTTACAGCAAAAAGTATTCAATGCATTCTCTTTATTAAAGATGTGAAATGCCACCTACTTTTGCTGATGATGTGTGGCAAAGAAGAGCTGTACATATTTAGCTGTACATTTTTATCTGACTGGATTCTGCAATTTAGTTATTCTCTACGGTTTTTTCAGATGTCAGCAGCATTCACTCCTAAATCCTGTAACTTACTTTCGTGATAATTTAAAGTAATGTTTTCAACATACCTTGTGTCTACTACTCTGTGCAGTAAGAAAATTAAGCCAGTATATAGCACGCACATAATACATCTAGACTTCTTAGAGTGATCACAGATGCTTCTAGGAAGAGAATTATTTGCGCTACAAGCTAGAAAGCATTAAAGGAACTTTTCAGTCTATACTACTGTAATGCCCCACCACAGAAACAGACATGACTCCCAATGTTGCATGCCACTGCACCCTGCCTTCCCCCAAGACTGGTGAAGCAAGTTTTAGACACAGCTAAAAAAATGCATGCCTTCGGACTGCCCCTACTTTGTTTATAAAAGTTAATCATACTAAACTAAACAGTTCAAATGTTGCATACAAAAGAAAATGCAATTTTCATCATCTAGGAAGGAATTGCCTCAACAGCCTTATGTGTCTAGCCACGATCAGTGCAACACTCTCCAGGACTTTTCTTCAACTGCAGATAACAAAAAATGTCGTCAAAACACCAGGTAGTCAAAAATTACTGCAATAACAAGAAAGCAACAGAGTATTTTGCTGTCAAAAAGGTCTAATGCCAGTACACTGCTTTTACTAGTGTTAACAGAAACTCTGGCAAACAAGAGAAACTGTCTTTTTTTTTCCTTAGCCAGAATGAGGCATCCACTGTATGGTTAAAAACGACTGCAATCATAGGAAAGCAAAATGCAGCATTTTGATACTGATATAAGAAGTGAATTACAGTGCTTTCATTAATCCTGACAAAACACAAGCAAACTGAAACTGGTTTAACCACAGCAAAGCTAAAACACTTATTTATGGTGTAGTAAAAATTATGACAATTACAGGGAAACAGCATACAACATTCTGTTGTTGATACTTTTATGAGCATTTGAGGGTGGCTGCGATGGTGCACCGGTTAGCATTGTTGCCTCACAGCAAGAGGTCTTCAGGTTCGATTCTCAGCTGAGGTGCCTTCTGTGCGGAGTCTGCATGTCCTCCCTGTAGTCACGTGGGTTTCCTCTGGGTGCTCCTGTTTCCTCCCACACTCCAAAGACATGCAGTAGGTGGATTGGAAACTCTAAATTGGATGTAAGTGAGAATGTATGTGCGAGTGAGTGGTATAAATTAATTACCATGGCAGGGCTAGCCACCAGGAGGGGTAAACCTTGGCTTGAGATGATTGTCGCTGCTAAAATTATAACATGACACCCCAACCCCATGTGCAAAATGGAAAAGGGGTTGAAGATGGATGGACATTTATGAGCATTTAAGGAAGGGCTATCAAACCACTAAAAGTGGTTTTACATAAGCTGACATGTTATCAGAAATGAACTTGACCACAGAGAAGCAACAAAGTAATGTTATCATCAATTAGAAAACACATTGCTTTCACAAGAGCAAACAGAACCCCCAGCAAGCAAATGGACATGGCTTTATTTAAGCCAAACTGAAGCATGCAGGGAAGTATTCAACTATTCTGTAATTCCACTTTTACTCCTGGCAGGATCTGCCATCTCCATATTTACATTCTTGAAAATTATTTGAACACAAGCCCAATTATGTTCTTTAAAATAAGCTTTACTGCTGCAGTTTTTGGCAGCAAATCTTACTGATCTTTTATTCATTTGTATACTGGCTTGACACTGAAATTCTCAAACAGAAGCAACATATTGGACTTGTGCATACATGAAACCAATGACAACACAACAAAAAACTAGAGCTAGAGTTTAAAATTATCAGCTTCCAACCTACAGACAGTGGCAAATACAACGTAGTAACTGAAATGGATTTTTTCAATGGAGATATAACTACTGTGGCAAATGCTAACCAAGCAAATCAAATAACACACATCTATTAATACATAAAAAAAACAGCCCATTTCCCTAAACATGCCAAACCAGCCATGAACTCCAAAACTAAACAAAGTCAGTCATGGTATGCAAATGGTTCACTTTACAAATGTGGAAGCAACAGACATGTGAACCCAAATTCAAATACTGAGCAAATTACACTACCGAATGAAGAAAGTAACCCACTGGACAGAGATGCAAATACATACATTAGCTACAGCAAAAAAAGCTCTTAAGTTTACTTGTTGCTCTGTACAGTGGATTACTTTATGTTGCTAGAAACAAAAGAAAATGTACAAACACAACACTTGTGAAGAAGAAAGTTATGAAGGAACTCAGAAAACTGAGCAAATATTAGCACAAAGCAACAAGCCAGCAATGTTTATTAAGGTACCCTTACTCTTTCAGATATGTGACAGGATAGTTTACATCCACCTAAGCTGCCACCAGTCAGCTCAGGAAGATGGAATCCAGTTTAAAGTTTCATAGATTCATAGATAGTCCAAGGCCACTGAATCTCATGATCATTCTTGGCTTGCTGGTACTCTCCTTTAGGCAGCATCTCCTTTTTCCAGGAAGGCCATACAGGTCATTACTGGAGCAAATTTGTAGACATCGTCTAGTTTATGTTTAAAGATAGACAGTGAGTCACACTGCTTAACATACAAGAGAACTTTATTTCAGTATCATCCATTAACTCCCTCCCAATGGGCTTCTAACTCATCCACTGGAGCCTCCAACCCCCCCCCCCCCCCCATGGCTGGCAGGTAGGGAGTCAAAAATCACCAAATAATTATAATCAAATCCACAAGGACATTTTACAAACAAGCATTTGATAGGGAAATTGTCCTCAACTTGGCCTTTTAGGCAAAGAATTCCACTCACTGTATACATTGTTACAGCCAATATTGGTTGGTAAACTGACAAAATGTAAACCTTGCATCAGTGTTACATGATAACACCTACACTAAAGGTTATTATGACTTGGATACAAGTGTTTACCTCCACATTACATGTTGCACACTCAAGAATGCTCAGAAATAATTCACAGATCCTTACATAAGCAGTTATAGCCCACAGATGAAAGAGTCTTAAGATGAGGTGCACTACAAACAAGGAGAGAGGAGAAGGGTCCTGGAGTTGTCACTGGATATAATGGTATGCAGGTCTTTTTAAGCAGACACATTCATGCGGTATCAGTCATGACTCAGGAAGGTGGATGTACAACACATTGATGGATATGTGCCTATAGGACGGTGCCTAACAATGAAAAATAGCAACAGAGCAGATACAGACTCTACGAGCAAAGACATCAAATGGATATACAGTGAAGCAGACGCAACAGTAGTAAAGAATGTACTGCTAATTCCACAGCAGACATGCAGCATCTCTATACTGAATCAGCATAAATGCCTGCATTAAAATTCAGGACAAACTATCAGATATGGGTGTGCTTTATTTACTCTATGCCCAGCTCCCTTAAGTAGTTGTTAAAGATGCAAGCAAAGTGCATTTCCCCAAGGTGGGTATGCATCCTAAAAAGGATACAACTGCAGCCATTGTGCCCCATAAGTTGTCTAATGTTTACAGATTAAGAAATGGAAATGCCATAGTCTTCTCTAGACTCCCCCACATGCTTCTCAAAGTCATTAAAATTCCTTCGGAGTGTTAGTCAAAACAGAAAAATGGTACAAGTTCCACTCCCTGGATATGGTCATCTTTCTTCCAGGAAGAATCATCTCTTAACATCTACATTAAGATTCCAGGAGATGAAATGTCATTAGACATCACAGAAACCATAAATAAATAAAATAATATGCCTATGGAATGACTATGTCTTGCCTTACTCCTAAAATTAAAATAAGGTTAAAAACACCATGTTTAACACTAGTGGAATGGACCCTGGATCTCCTATTGGTGTAATAATGGCAAAGTCAATGGGCTGCTTGATTATTTTACTTGAATGCTCATTAAGACTTTTCAACTGCGATTCCACACACAAATGCTTTTTTTTTTTTCCATACGGAACAGGAATAATTTTTGCTTCAGTGACACTGAAATCAGTTTATCTGGCAATTCTATGTATATGCAACAGGAAACCTATATTAATAATATTCACATCTGCTGTCCCTACAGATTGTAGTAAGGTTGCCCAGTGTGAAGCTTTCCTCACTGTCAAACAGGTTAACTAACAGAAAGGATAGGCCAAAACGTTGGGGCTGTCAGACAAGCAGACATGATGTAATGTCTAACATCTGCGATTTGGCACCTAGCTTAAATTATACCACAGTACAGAGCACTCAAGAACTATATAAAAATTATGCATAAACTAAAAGCAACATGCATCATTCTGAAAAGTCATCTATAGGAAGAAAGCTTTGGCTGTGTTCAGTGATGCAAAACTTGGAAATCCACCTGGAGTGAGTCAATGTAGATATTTCATCACGTTGAAGAGGAAAAAAAATAGAATTCTCACCTATCTGCTGGCTGTCAGAAAGAATCCAGAAAGCTGTGTGGAGTACACGAACAGCTAGAGAAACTATTTTCTCAGCAGGTGAAACAGATAATGTTTACTGCAACCCTGTTTTCAGAGTTCTGAGTGATGTATCTACGCAAACACCATTATCAACCACTGATGGCTGTTTGCTGGTGGATGTTTCGGTTTCCACTAAACCTGTTTCACAGAACAAAGTGCAACAGGAAATGAGTAGCATGAAATAAACAAATCCAGCCTAAGATCATCAACCGCAAACTATCACCAGCAACAAATAATCAGCATTCTGCATAATCTAGAAATCCCCTTTGCTCTAAAGCACAAAACTGGGGGAAAACACTTCCCCCATAAAATGTGTGTGGAGGTAAGTACTTCATATCCGATTGCTTCTGGCCCTATCCTTTTTTTTTTCAACTCCTCACAGAATGTGAAGGGGAAATCTGAAGTAGAATGGGAGAACACCACTTTGGCTGAAGTCTGTTTTATGTTTGCAGCCAGGATTTTACTTCTCTCATCAAGTGCGTTTGTACTGTGTACTTTCTTCCTATCACAAATACACAACAGAATGAGTAAAAAAAGACAAACCAGCAAAATGGGAGCATAAACAGTGGAACACTGGGTATTTCAAGTCACAATGAGGAAATGTTTCTTACCTGACAGACTCATGAAATAAGCTACGTAGCCGAGTGGTGCAGTGAACTATTCCCTGGATCTCTGACAGTACTTCACAGACAGGGTTGTAGATCATACCTCTCAACCGTACCAAATTCCTCGGAATTTACCGGTTTTAAGGGCAAAATAATGGGGTGCCATGAATTCCCAAGTGGCCCCCTTAAAATCCCGATTTTGTTCCAGTGCCTGACTGCCTGTCAGACTCGTTAGAGACTCGGACAACATAAAAAAAAAAAAGTCGCTTACAGCCACAGTCCACCTACAACGACTTTGCTTTGTTGTAAAGCATTAAATCGCTGTCTGTACGCCTTGGATACCTTTTTTAAGAAATCACAAACATAATTTCTTCCTTCTCACAGTATTTTATTAGGGATGAGAAACGGCAAATGGTCACTCCCAAATCAGGAGTCAGATAACATAAAAAGAAAAAAAAAAGTTGCTTACAGCCACAGCCCACCTATGACTTGCCGCACTGCGGCAGCCAACCAAAGTGAACATTCTGTCAAGAGCCAACAACTACATCACTAATAAGGCAACTAATGAACTTTGTTGGTCTTCACATACCATATGGTTTATGAAAAAAAAAATCAATAAAATAATTACAGTGTCAGTATGTCTTAAAACAGCTTTATCAAGACAGTCGTACTGCAATTTCCATATCAAGGACTTTGGGAAAGAACAGAAAAAAAAAGATGGGAGTCGGGTGGTGAAGTGACTTTATACCTTATTCACCTTTACAGAGACTTGGTATTGTTCTTACTGCGACTGTGGTGAAATGATGACACCATCTGAAGACCTTATAAAAAATAAACTTTCAAATGTTTTAATAAAATATATTTTTTATTAAAATATTGCATTAGTCTGCAAACGAGCTTGTAATTGGTTGTAAAGCATTAAATCACTGTCTGTACGCCTTAGATGCCTTTTTTTTTTAAGAATTCTCGAACATACCTTCTCTTCCCTCTCACAGTATTTTATTAGGGAACGAGAAACGGCAAACGGTGGCTCCCAAATCAGTCACCTGACACTGCCAATCATAGTAAGTGCCTTACCTCATTTGATGTACTTTTAGCGGGCTCAGTGCTTGTTTCACAAGTAATAGTGTTTGCAGTGTAGTACAAAGCGAAATGTGCGCGCTTAGAAATTTTAACTTTATTATTATGACTTCATGGCTTGACAGTTAACAGCCAAATTTCTGAGAGGTGTACTTGCATTTCGGGGACTTTTCTGTGAGTAAAGACAATTGTATAGGGTATAATTTTGGCTATGACTCAATTTTAACAACGTATTGTTTCCTACAGCAATAAACAGATGCACTCATGGATTTGGGAAATTGGGAGAAATTAACGCTGACATGTTCTGCATCAGGTGCAGTAAAGTAAGCTAATACTGAATTATTTTAATTTGGAGTTTGTGTTTTAGTGGCGCCTGTACTGCTTAAACCTGTGCATCCAAGAAGAGATGTAGTTGGGGTCTGCTAATATGAATGGAGTGTGGTTGTGGTGGTCATTGCTTTCGACTTTCTTTCTCTATGAGGGTACGATTTGTGTAAACATCACAGTCTTGATAGTAGACCTTAGTAAGGAATGAGTTAAACGAGTGGTTGTTGACATATTCTCTTTCTCTGGGTTGTTAAGGTAGTTTCATTTCATTTATTCAGACAGTTCAATCAAACTTGCATTTTTTAATGGGGTAGTTAGGATGTTTACTGTTTTGCTGTTTGTCTAAATTTATTTTGTATGTGTCTTTTTTTCAGAGATGACCTGTAAGCACTGTCAGATTATAATTTACCGTATGTGTCTTTTTTTCGGGAATGACCCGCCGTAAGCACTGTTGTTTTACAATCTAGTTTTTAATGTCTGGCATTACTGATTGTAATTCTTGGTGATGCTAGAAAATCAAGTACTTTAGCAGGGACTGGGCAAAAGTATCACAGGCATTGTGTAAAATCAGGGATTTTAAGAGGTATGCTATTTAATCTTCAGTCACACTGTAGGCAAGTGAAAGTCATCAACCCAATTGTACACCTTTTTAACCAAAGGAAGCAGGCAAGCAGCTCAGAGTCAGAACCAATACCAGACTGCTTTTAGCCTACAGAACTTTATGGAATGCAGTCGTTATGTTCATGTGATATCGTTTCATCCTGCTGAAAGGAATTTCATTTAAGTTTTTCCTTCTTACTGTTTGAACTGCTGCCCGATAATTTCTAGTGGTGCTGGTGGTTACGGAGAGTGTTGGCCAGAACTGCCATACAGAAATGCCAAGTTACAAAACTTCCTAGTAGGATCCGGAAAAAGCAACACTACACCAATTCTGTCTGTAAGTTAAAAGAAGAATGTAATTTGTACAATTGTGGTTGCTGTAATCAAATCTACTCCTTAAAGCTTCTCTGCACCCTTTGTGCCAATGCGATCGAGTATACAGCACCAGTCTCAAACATGTAATTCTTTTTTTGCTCAAGAATTCTGGGCAAAGCTAAACATAACTGGGTAGGAAGAATAGTGAATGGCCTGGTTTTATATATATCAACAAGCATTTCAAAACATTAAGTATGTCTGTAACATACTTCTCAACTGGCCCTGATTTTCGGGGACGTCGCATCCCTGACTTTGACTCAGTCCCTCTTAAAATTGGTGGCTTTTGGGTATGCCATGGTGGGCAAATTAGATTTTAATAGGGGTTAAGAAGGTTAATGGATAATTAGTCCACAGTGATCTATGCATGAATAGGACGATTATTATGTTTTATTTATTAGAGGTAGGCTTTTGGATATCTGTAGGATTTACTTATATTTGAAATTAGGGTTTTAAGTACATGTTAACTTTTGAAGCTGCATCCGTCGAGTAGAGGTTTCTGTCATAAAGTGCTGTGTGTATCGGTGTTTCTTTAAAAGAAAACAATTATAATCATCTGTCTCCATCATAGTCTCAATCTCGGAGCAATAAATCTGAACAAACTACCATTTTCTGCAGGGTCTGGGGCCATATTTTGGTAGTCTGTTTTTTTGCGTTTGAAAGATGATATCCGACAATTCCACTGGAGTGGGTGGGGTTGCATAATTATGTATGCAGAGTTTATGTTAATCAGCATACAAATTTGTACCAATTTTTCATGGGCCTTTGTCCAGATATTTGATGTTTTCAGGTTGAGAGGTATGTTGTAGATCCATGGAATGTAACACCAAAATGAGTGCTATTGATGGAATCCAGAGGAATTCAGAAGGGCATGGACCAGATGGAGAAAGGAAAAGGGGGCACATCAGGATGGAAGGAAGGTGGTAAATGCACTTGAAGGCTTGTCTTTGATCTCTCCTTATCCATCAGGCAAATGTAATACAATTATAATGACAGATTTAAAGCCTCTATGAGATCAGGGCAGGGAAATGGTGGAGGAAGCTGGGTGAGGGCCCAAGACAAGCTACTTTGTTTATTAACTTTAACTGATAACTCCAATGTTTAGAAAGTGCACACAAAGCCAAAGATTTAAAATATGATGACCTATATAAAAAGTACATAACAGCCCCCTCCCTGAAAACAGACAATTTTGTTTTAAAAATAAATCGCCAGAAACTGAGTCAAATAAAGAGCAAGCACTACCTCAGAACTAACTATAGCAAAGTAAATGAAGCCCCAAAGAAAGAAACTTTACACTACCCTATAGACAGAACCACATCTAACCAAGAATTAGAAAGGGTGGGGGATACACTATCACCAGGGCTTAATATATACATTCCATAATGGCACTAAAGTATTACAGGGGTGGGGAAACCATAAGTTTGTAAAGCGGGTAGGGACAGGGACTGCAGTGTGTGAGTTTGTGTGTATTCATGTTTGCATACTTGTGAGACAGAATAACTCGTGTGTGTGTGTGTGGGGGGGGGGGGTACATGAGCAACACATTACATTGTGGTAATAACTGCAATTCAGGAAACATTAATGAACTCCTGGATTAGTCTTCTAAACATATATTCTAGGGCTAGAGCAAATCACTCTGCGAATCAGGTTTGTTTCATATTCCAGGGTTAGAGAAAATCACTCTGCGAATCAGGTTTGCTTATTCCCATGCCACCTGTTAAAGAAGCTGGCATTCGTTTAGCCACAACAGAAATGCATTACAATCTCTGCATTTTTAATTACTTTCCTGAAACAAAAGCCTCCTCAGACCATGACTGGCAGTCTTTTGTTCGCAGACTGGTTCCCAATACTCTTGCACAGCACTTTTTTTTTTCTTCAAAACAACAGTATTCACCCTGGACAAAAGAGCATCCCATGAATTTTGACACAATGTCCCTATCTTCCTCCTACCACCACATGTACTACCCCCTTTCATCCACTTTTCCTGTTAACTATTGGTGTAAATCAGGTATCATTTTACACACACACACACACACACACACACACTGAAGCTCACTTCAACTCTATAGGCTGGATAAATGCAGAACAATGCTTTCTAGCAATACATAAAATTATGCTTGTAAAATCCGCACACAGAATGATATCGTCTGTAAGAAAACAATATTTCATTAAGAAATGCACATCAGAAATAACTTCTTACTAAAAAGTCTAAAAACACATTCTACTGCACTGAGAGTAAGGAGCCTACAATCCAGTGGTTTCATAAGATTTAGCTCTTTCGTTCTTTAATCACTTCAAAATCAGAACTTCATCAGAATTTAACACAAAATAATACAAGCCAGTTTAAAAACCACTGGACTTAATGACGTTACAATGGGTGTCCAATGACAACAGAATATTACTTCTCAACCAACTGGAGAAGGTGTTGAAACCACAGCAGTGTGAACATTTAATGTGAACGTAAAACATTTTGAAGAAATGTGTGTGGCAAAACAGCTTAATGAATTCATTGATTTAAAGTTTTTGAACAAAAAGAAAGCACTTAATATTAATGCTATCACCGAGCCCTGGACGTTTGTCTGGATTTAGTTTGATTTTCCATAAGGACTCATGGCATGCAAGCTGCACCTTATAACCCCCCTGTAAATTCTGGTATACTGATGGAATCCAAAACAAATTTTTTTTTTGAAGAAACAGTTATTTGCATGTTTATGTAATGGATTGTTTGTGTCTTTATGCTTGACTGCAAAATTGTGTTCGTAGATTCTACGGTTCAGCTTCCTTATGGTTTTCCCCATACAGAAACATTGCAAGGTACACTTACTCCTTTAGTTTTACAGTCATATCCATCCTTTGCACTAATTGTAATAAACGGAGACATTGCTGATGAATTGGCACTGTTTGAATGAGACTAGAGTGCAATCTAAGAATTCTTGTGGCCTTGTCTCATTACATTGATATGATATTGTAGACTCTCTTGTATGTGAATAGAGGATTTTGACCTAGACATTTGGCCAAGTCAAAGTTGCCTAAAATAATTTTTCAATTGTCATTTAAAATATTGTTGATTACAGGCATATCTATAGTGACTGGAAGAGGAAAGCCTCTTCTGTACTCAAATCATATCATGTTTTATACTGGTGGGTGTCGTTGCCACAACCAGTGACAGACTCTGCTTTTCCTAAGGATTGGTTTGGCCTTGGTTGATCTAAGCAATAGGACTTCTCATTGGATTTTAGATAACCAACTGTTATTGTAACCTCTAGCAATGAAGCAGTTCTGTAACATCTCTGATTCAATTTGAAAATCTCTGTCATTACTTGTCAATTTGCTTAATTGAATAAACTGCCCCTTTACAACTCCTCTTTTCATATGTGCTGAATGTAAGCTTTGTTTTTGAAGGAACTGACTGACAAATGTGTTTTTCCTGAACATCTTGCTTCAGATGGACTTGTCCTCTTCAAAAATGGCAAGGGTGATGTCCAAGAAGTTAATCATTTCACCAAAGACACTTTTTGTGATTTTTAAGATGTACTGTTATTCACAAAAGTGATCAACTGATCAAATTCATCCTCAGAGCCTTTCCAAATAAAAATCAATTCATCTATGCATCTCAGACAAAACAAGACTTTTGAGAACAAAAAGTGAAGTTTAGTTTGTTCCCAAAGTGCCATAACGAAGTTTGCAAAAATAGGGGATTACTCTAGCTCCCAGAGCCAGCCCCTATTTGCTTAGTCTTCCAGCGAAGGAAAATAAATTTTCTAACACTATGTTTAAGTGTATTAACAGTATCGATCAAATTGTTCCCAAACATTGTAGAACAGGTGACGTGTTC
Organism: Protopterus annectens; assembly: GCF_019279795.1. Taxonomy (NCBI): domain Eukaryota; kingdom Metazoa; phylum Chordata; order Ceratodontiformes; family Protopteridae; genus Protopterus; species Protopterus annectens. The sequence goes on from NC_056731.1 coordinate 758,945,855, forward strand.
CTTTACAGCTTCAACTCCACTATTTTGATCAGTGCAGGTGTATAATGAGACTACATCTAGTGAGGCAAATGCACATTTTTCTTGTAATGCTTGTACCAATAGGTTTAGCATGTGATCAAGAAATATGGAAATGGGCTCAGTCTTGTAGTGGTCTGCAGCCACTACTGGCCTAAAGGGAGATGTCCTGTGTGATTTTTATGTACTTTGAGAAACCCAAAAATTCTAGCCATTTTGGGTAATTCTACTTGCTCAAAATCGTACACCTCCTGATCCAAATCTCCCTGGCATAATAGTTCAAAAAGTGTTCTGTCAATGACTGCAAAACATTTTCAAATATTGTCTTTTAGAGATTTCTTCAAAGCAACTATTATCAAGTAACATGCTGTTTATGGCCTGTGCGTAATCATTACTGTTCATTACCACCATCATACTGCATTTGTCCGCTGTCATGATTCTAATGTCCTTGTTTGTACTTAATTCACAGAGGGCTTTCTTTTCTAAAACTAAAAGATTATATTTCTTTGGTTTCTTCCCTAGTTGTGACCTACGGTCTGACTCACACTCACACCTTTCTTGAACTATACATGGAAGCACACAGAATCCTGAAAGCCCATAATCCCGAGACCAAAATTTCAAAAGTTCAAAATACTGAAAACTCAAAATACTGTAAACGCACAGGATATCAACACTTATTATATTCCAGCACAAGCATATACAGAAACAAAACATAAACCATATTACTCTTCTCCAAGTATAAGAAGGGGGGCAAGCGAACCTGCACCCCTATGTGAGGTGCTGTGCACCCCACAACCCCTGCTACTTAAATATATAAACTCTGAGATTGCACTTAGTGTAGTGAAGTGCAATTTCGGAATTAATATACTTAAGTAGCAGGGGGTGCTTGCCCCCCTGCATATAGTTGATGGGTAATATTTTTCTGTATGTACTTGTGCTGGAATATAGTAAGTGTTGATATCCTGTGTGTTTTCAATATTTTGAACTTTTGAGATTTTGGGCTTTCTGGATTCTGTAGCATTCCCATATATATCTATATCTATATCTATATATCTATATCTATATCTATATATCTATATATCTATATATATATATATATATATATATATATATATATATATATATATCTATATAGAGGGTATTGGCTTGTAAGTGCTATTTTTATGTGCCACTTTGGGATCTCTGTTTAAGCTGGGGATGCCTTGTAAGATGTAATGAAGGTTAAGTTTTCGTATGTACAGTTTGACATCAACAACTGTATCAGTAAGGTTCGCTGTCTGTGTAGGGATGAACGAAAATCCCTTGTTTACCACTTTGGTGTGATTGATGTTGAGCTCAAAGTCACAAGTTCAAAATGTCAATGACATAATTCATTTCTTCCTTTTGTTTTTCCCCTTCCCCTTGTCTTGTGTCTTGCTTCCTTTCGGACATTTGGGAGTTCTTACACTCTTGGACGAGTACACTACAAAAGGGTGCTGGCGACAGGAGAGGTTGGTTGACTATTGATTGTATTAGTGACTTTCAGTTTTAGAGCTTATGTTTTCAGACCATGTATTTGCACCTTGTACGTTACTGGTAGATTTTACCACAGTTTCACAAATACGAGGCATAGAAGCAGACATGACTGGTTTAGCTTCCTTTAGGGGATACGTTTTTCCCTTTTGATAGGCTGTAATATCCCTAACTAACTTGTTCCTTTCCCTCTAAATAATTGTGTCAGTGTGCCTGTCAACTCTGACTACTATTCCATTACAAAGATTCTGGAGTGCTGAAAAGCTGCTCAACCTCTTGATTTGATCAAGTATTCGAATGTCATCTTTTAAGTTGGTGACTTTGTTCACGTAATCCCCTCTCTCAAGGCAGTTTAACCAAGTTATGATATAAACTGTTGCCACTACTCACTCTGTTGGGTAACTTGTTGATTCTCAACTCCAACGGAACACAGTCTAACCACACACATTCCTCGAGATACAAAATTTCATATTGTAATGTCTTGCATCTAATGGCCAAGTGCTCAAGTCTATAAATGTCATTTTTACACGTCTCATACTGATTAACATAACTTGTATTGCTGTTATCAGATGCCACGTTGTTGTCATAAATGTCAGAAAATGGATTGCACACAGTTTTAGATGGGACTTCAAACATGTCTCAGTACCTGTGTAAAGTCCGTTGACATTGTAGAGCCACTCTTGTATGGAGTCCTGGAACAAGATTTTGCCAGGTGACAGTTCAGAAAAGAGGCAAAGATGTCTACTCGAGGAACTTTCAATATGTGGAACAAATCTTGGAAGAGCCCCTAATCTAGTTTACATTTGTGAAGATCTGCCCTAGCACTGCTCAGCTTGTCTGCCACACAATTATCTTCTGACTCAATGTAGGATGC